>NC_041381.1:181948203-182009918 GCF_002162155.2 Triticum dicoccoides
GCCGGTGGCCGCGCACATTCTGCTGACTCCAAGACGAGGAGCCGGTGCATCGACGCCAATGCGGGATCTGTCCGCCCTCCTCGCTCGCCGTTGACGCTGCCATAGGCGGAGGTGCCGCTGCTCCACGGGATCCGGCAATGTCGTCTTCCATCACGACAGCCCATCACGGGTGCAGGTGACTGGGGCGTGGTAGTCGTCCCCATCATCTCTACTGTCCCCATGCCAAGCGGTGGTCCTTCCCGGTGGCCCTTGCTCCTTCGCCAGCGCGCCTCCGCGCCGGCCGCCGCCTCTACTCCTCCGCCAGAGCCCTGCCGCGCCCGGTCGCAGCCTCGCGCGCCTCCGTGCCGGCCCTCCACGCCTCTCCGCGCACGCCGCAGACGGCCCTCCTCACCTCCCACGACACGCCCGAGGAGCTCAACTGACGATGACACCCATCTCCTTTCAGGTAAATCATGTTCCGATCTTTATATTCTGTTATTATATGCTTGTACTGATTTCTTAACTTCCCCGTGGTTTTACCTTAATCCACTTGCATCTTGAGGGTCCTAAAAACAAACACTGCATACTATTTTATCATTTCAACGATGTTCAAATGCATTTTCAGGGTCCTCTGATTTTCACAATAAAAAACAACTTCTGCTGAACATAAACATCATGACAAATGCCCCCAAACCAGAAGCGAAATCACCTAACAAACATAATGCCATCAGGGCATCTACAATGGGGAGTGCTTATCTGGGCGCTTAAACAGAAAAAAGTAAACACCAATTTTTTTTTTCAAGCACCAAGCGTGATCTATCCCAGCGCTAGGCGCTAACCATCGGCGCTAAGCATTGGTGAAAATAGTGATTCGTGTGTCATCTCGTGAGGAAAGAAAAAGAAAGAAAATGCTAGCGCTTGATGCCTTGTTTTGCGTGGCTGCGGCGCCCGATGCAAGGAATCGATGCCGTAACTGCCAATCGACTAGGACCATTTTCCTGGCGCCCTCTCTTAGCGCCTAGCGTTGGAGATGCCCTCAGACGCAATCCTGAATCTCTCATCAATGCAGAGATGAGTGGACGTTCCAAAAGCTTTATCTCCGTTACCTGCTAGTTCGAGATCTGCACAAGTTTCCTCCCTTCCGTTGTCAGCCTCATCTGAAGGTATTCTTCCCCGGCCTTGTCATTCTGCAAGAGACGATTGAATGTTTGTTTCGACATGGATCTCCAGAGACGAAGTTCTGCACTCATGTGTTGCAGATTTTGTATTCTATCCCACCTCCGTTTAGTTTCAACTGTAGTTACCTGATAAACCGTGGAGGACAAGCGCCGTAGCAAACCAGAGAAATGGACAAGCGCCGTAGCAAACCAAAGAAATTAATTGTTAGAACTGTTGTTTATGCTTGTTTGATTCCGATGCTTCCAGTTGGCATTTGTCTGTCATCTATTCATAGTTACTGAAGCGCTACTTTTCTTAAGAAAATTACACATACAAGCTGCAACCCTGAGTGAGCACAATTGTCCTATAGCACATAATTCAGATTTTCACTTTTAAATACTTAAGAAGTGCATTTTTTCTTGAAATTTGTACATGCTTCTGGTCAGAGTGAGCACAACTATCCTACGGTACAAAATTCAGAGTTTTGCTACACATTCAGATTACTAAGAATGCCAGAATTGCAAATACGTTAAGAGGCATGCCGTGTAATTGCAACAATTAGCAATAATAAGGTCTTATATATTTTGTAATTTCCAGGTCCTTTTTTTCTTGAATTTTTTTTCCAGGTCCTTTGATTGGTCTATTCTGCATCAAAGGTCCCGTTCATCTCGGGCAAATTGCGTTGCAGCCTCAATTGTACATGTGCTTCAATCTATTTTCATGTTGTTTTCTTGGGCCTTAGTGTTTTGCTTCTTGGGTGTTTGACGAACGCTTCACAAATTAAGCTCCTCTTAACAATTTCATAGGTGTCGGTTGGCCTGCAGCTCGTGTGGTCGGAGGTGCTCGTGTGGGCGGAGGTGCTCGTGCGGGATGAAACTTTGGACGATCTATGTTCATGTCATTACTGTTTATAAATATCTTCTGTTGTTCTAGATGATAGTCTTGACTTTTCTGGTGTTCATGGCGGTAACTAAGGTATATCTATGTTGTAGTCGACAAGGAGGCCTACCTATGATGCACGTGCAGTTGAAAATGTTTGCAAGGCAGCCTATGATGTCTGGTTGGAGGCCTACTTATGATGTCAGATTGTTGTACACGGAAATTTTGCGGGATAGTTTGCAAATTAGGAGTTTATGTTTTTCTTAGTTAGCTTTTAAGATTGTTGTAGTTAAAACATGAGATGGAAGCCTCATATTGAATACTTAGCTATGTTACAAATTTATAGTAGTGGCTATCTTCTACATCAGCCTGTGTTCAAATAGTCTATTTTGTATGTTTGTTCACAGAAGTTGATTATCCTAGCATACAACTACCCTCCGGTCGTGAAGCCTTAGATTGAATACAAAGCTATGTTGCCAATGATCTCATAACCTTGCCTGTCACATTGCACCTATGATATGAGGAGTACGACAAATTTTACAAATAGAACATATATAATTTGTGGTAGCAGAATTACATTTAGTACTGAATATTTGATTAATAATCCTTACTCCATATGGAGCAAAGTCTACAACCGTTATATCTAAAGTAGTTTAATTTTGATACTAGGAAGTGGGTATGCTAAGCTTTGCCACTTTCTGAAGTGTGTTGAAATAGGAGTTCCAGTTCTTGATTTTTCAGGAAACTGAAGAAGAGCGTTTGAGGAAAGAGGAGAAGTGGGAGGCACAGGAAGATAAGAAGGGGAGAAGGGAGGGGGAAAACGAGAAGTTGCTCAAGAAGAATACTAGAAACGCCTTACCAGTAGGCTTTCGTTGCAATGTTTTCATGGATTATTGGATGAGTCTTCCTCTTGATTGTTTTTTTAGGTAAGTTCATGATCACATTGAAAATATGTGATGGATACATGGAGTTTTGTGGATGACCTGATTTATTGGGCCTTTTTGAGATTTTTGTTTGGAATTAATATTCAGCATAACCATTGCCAAAGTATATTGATCAACAGATCAACTTCTAAATCATTCATCATTTTCAATACTTTGTGTGATGGGTTCAGTAAGATGATGACATCTGATTAATATCTTGCTGTTCGGGAGGTTTTGACTATATGAAAAATATTTTTTTCTTGCCAGTGAAGATTAGCATGTTTGTACGCCTACCCTATAGTAAATTGCCGTATTCAGATCAATTGTTGGATTATCAGGGTCATGAACTGCTAAAAGATAGTGATGATCCCTTGAGTCTATTACAACAACAACAACAACAACAAAGCCTTTAGTCCCAAGCAAGTTGGGGTAGGCTAGAGGTGAAACCCATAAGATCTCGCAACCAACTCATGGCTCTGGCACATGGATAGCAAGCTTCCACGCACCCCTGTCCATAGCTAGCTCTTTGTCGATACTCCAATCCTTCAGGTCTCTCTTAACGGACTCCTCCCATGTCAAAATCGGTCGACCCCGCCCTCTCTTGATATTCTCCGCACGCTTTAGCCGTCCGCTATGCACTGGAGCTTCTGGAGGCCTGCGCTGAATATGCCCAAACCATCTCAAACGATGTTGGACAAGCTTCTCCTCAATTGGTGCTACCCCAACTCTATCTTGTATATCATCATTCCGGACTCGATCCTTCCTCGTGTGGCCACACATCCATCTCAACATACGCATCTCCGCCACACCTAACTGTTGAACATGTTGCCTTTTAGTCGGCCAACACTCCGCGCCATACAACATTGCGGGTCGAACCGCCGTCCTGTAGAACTTGCCTTTTAGCTTTTGTGGCACTCTCTTGTCACAGAGAATGCCAGAAGCTTGGCGCCACTTCATCCATCCGGCTTTGATTCGATGGTTCACATCTTCATCAATACCCCCATCCTCCTGCAACATTGACCCCAAATACCGAAAGGTGTCCTTCCGAGGTACCACCTGGCCATCAAGGCTAACCTCCTCCTCCTCACAGCTAGTAGTACTGAAACCGCACATCATGTACTCGGTTTTAGTTCTACTAAGCCTAAACCCTTTCGATTCCAAGGTTTGTCTCCATAACTCTAACTTCCTACTTACCCCCGTCCGACTATCGTCAACTAGCACCACATCATCCGCAAAGAGCATACACCATGGGATATCTCCTTGTATACCCCTTGTGACCTCATCCATCACCAATGCAAAAAGATAAGGGCTCAAAGCTGACCCCTGATGCAGTCCTATCTTAATCGGGAAGTCATCGGTGTCGACATCACTTGTTCGAACACTTGTCACAACATTATTGTACATGTCCTTGATGAGGGTAATGTACTTTGCTGGGACTTTGTGTTTCTCCAAGGCCCACCACATGACATTCCGCGGTATCTTATCATAGGCCTTCTCCAAGTCAATGAACACCATATGCAAGTCCTTTTTATGCTCCCTATATCTCTCCATAAGTTGTCGTACCAAGAAAATGGCTTCCATGGTCGACCTCCCAGGCATGAAACCAAACTGATTTTTGGTCACGCTTGTCATTCTTCTTAAGCGGTGCTCAATGACTCTCTCCCATAGCTTCATTGTATGGCTCATCAGCTTAATTCCACGGTAATTAGTACAACTCTGAACATCTCCCTTGTTCTTGAAGATTGGTACTAGTATACTCCGTCTCCATTCTTCTGGCATCTTGTTTGCCCGAAAAATGAGGTTGAAACGCTTGGTTAGCCATACTATCGCTATGTCCCCGAGACCTTTCCACACCTCAATGGGGATACAATCAGGGCCCATCGCCTTGCCTCCTTTCATCCTTTTTAAAGCCTCCTTCACCTCAGACTCCTGGATGCGCCGCACAAAACGCATGCTGGTCTCATCAAAGGAGTCATTCAGTTCAATGGTAGAACTCTCATTCTCCCCATTGAACAGCTTGTCGAAGTACTCCCGCCATCTATGCTTAATCTCTTCGTCCTTCACCAAGAGTTGGCCTGCTCCGTCCTTGATGCATTTGACTTGGCCAATATCCCTCGTCTTCCTCTCCCGGATCTTAGCCATCTTATAGATGTCCCTTTCACCTTCCTTCGTGCCTAACCGTTGGTAGAGGTCCTCATATGCCCGACCCCTTGCTTCACCAACAGCTCGCTTTGCGGCCTTCTTCGCCATCTTGTACTTCACTATGTTGTCTGCACTCCTATCCAGGTATAGGCGTCTGAAGCAATCTTTCTTCTCTTTAAGCGCCTTCTGGACATCATCATTCCACCACCAGGTATCCTTATCTTCGCTTCTCCTTCCCCTGGACACTCCAAACTCCTCCGAGGCCACCTTACGAATGCAAGTCGCCATCTTCATCCACACATTGTCCGCATCCCCTCCTTCCTCCCAAGGGCCCTCCTTAAATACCCTCTCCTTGAACACCTGAGCTACCTCCCCCTTGAGCTTCCACCACTTCGTTCTAGCGACCTTGGCCAGCTTATCCCGCTGGACACGAATCCGAAAGCGGAAGTCAGCAACCACCAGCTTATGCTGGGGTACAACACTCTCCCCAGGTATCACCTTATAGTCTAGGCACGCACGCCTATCTTCTCTTCTCGAGAGGATGAAATCAATCTGGCTAGAGTGTTGTCCACTACTAAAAGTCACCAGATGTGATTCTCTCTTTCTAAAGAGGGTGTTAGCTACAATCATGTTGTAGGCTAGAGCAAAGCTTAAGACATCTTCTGCTTCTTGATTCCTGATGCCATAGCCAAAGCCCCCATGCGCCCCTTCAAAACCTGTGTTAGATGTACCCACGTGGCCATTAAGGTCTCCTCCTATGAAGAGCTTCTCACCAATCGGTACACTCCTAACCATGTCTTCCAAGCCTTCCCAGAACTCCCTCTTGATGTTCTCATTGTGGCCTACTTGCGGGGCATATGCGCTGATAACATTGAGAACCAAGTCCTCAGCTACCAGCTTGACCAGGATAATCCGGTCCCCACGTCTCCTGACGTCTACCACTCCATACTTGAGGCTCTTGTTGATCAAGATGCCTACGCCATTTCTGTTTGCAGCCGTCCCCGTGTACCACAGCTTGAAGCCGGTATCCTCCACCTCCTTCGCCTTCTGTCCTCTCCATTTGGTTTCTTGGACGCAAAGGATATCAACACCTCTCCTCACTGCTGCATCAACTAGCTCCCGAAGCTTCCCTGTCAGAGACCCTACGTTCCAGCTACCTAAGCGAATCCTCCTAGGCTCGGCTAACTTCCTTACCCTTCGCACTCGTCGAGTCAAATGCAAAGACCCTTGCTCATTTTCCACTACATCCGGGCGCCGATGTAGCGCGCCACTAAGGATGCGACGACCCGATCCTCACTCACTTGCCACCGTATCCGGATCAAGATACGGCGCGCCACTTGGGGGGTGACGGCCCGGCCCTTGCCCATTTTCCACCACACCCGGGTTCCGATGTGGCGCGTCGCTGAGAGGGTTACGCCCCAACAAAAATCTTTTGGGTTTCATCTCCATAAGAGTGGCTGAGTTTTTACGTTGGCTCGCCAAGCCTATCACAACCCTCCTCCTTTACCCGGGCTTGGGACCGGCTATGTTGAGACAACATAGGCGGAGTTCCCTTGAGTCTATTATAAGTGCCATTTTAGTTAGATGTCCTTTTTATCGATTTGTTTATGATAATAATTGAGAAATAAGAAGCATTGTGGCATATCAAATATTACCATACATGGAAAATACCCTTTGGAATATGGTGGTAATTACACCTGGTTTTGTATTTTATTTAAAAAAATCAGAAAAATTTAAAATAAAATGTTCCAAAACATTTTCCCAACAAACTTGATTTGTCGTTTCTGTCGTACAAAAATATTCGGTGACAAAATTTTAGCAAATATTCTCTGACAATAGCATGAACAGTATGGTGTATATAGTGACAAATTTGTTTTTTTACGTCCACAACAACATGAAAGTCATTTCTTGGGGAAAGCTTTTATATGGGTGCAACCTGAAAAACATTATTATTGGAGATATATCATGTATGAAGGAAAAACTATGTAAGTATCAACCCGTATTTTGATAATTATTTGATGACAAGTGAGACGTGCGTTGCACGTGCAAGCTTACTAGTGTACAAAAAATGCAAAATGTGTACGAAAAAATAGTCATCAAACACAAATATTTGAATAAATGTTAATCATATATATGAAAAAAATGTTAAACGTGCAAAACAATGTTACTGGCATATAAGGAAAATGTAGATTGTGTACTAATTTTGTTAATCTATACAAATATTAGGAAATGTTGATGGTGTACCGAAAAAAGTAATTTATATTAAAAGATGTACCAGATATATACCAAAAATGTACAATGTGGATAAAAAAATCCGTCATCAGGCATAAATTTTAAAAATTAACAATCATGTTTTGAAAAGAATTATAACAAAAATGTTCCCTAACGTATGCTTGCAGTGTACAAATATGTTTGGAAAATGTAGACATGTTTTGAAAAAATATAAAAAATGAACAAAGCGGTGAAAACTGAAACAATGGAAGAAAGAAACACCTCATAAACGAAGGAAAACAAAAAACCCAAATAAAACTAATAAAGAAACACAAAAACAAAAGAAAAACAAAACAAAACCGAAGAAAATCAAAGAAAACTAATGAAAACTAACAAAGGAACAGAAGAACCGATGTGAATAAAGAAAATAGGAAATAAACAAAACCAATAGAAGGGAGAAAGGAACAAAAGAAAACTAAAGAAAAAACATAGAAAAAGAAAAGAAAAGAAAAAAACTGTAAAACCGGACCAAAGCGAAGATAATGATCGAAAAACAAAGGAAACCCCAAAGAAACAATAAGAAACAAAGAAAATTGAAAAGGAAAAAGAAAGAAAAAGCATAAGAAAAAAACTGGAGATGAACAAACAAACAAATGGGCGATTGAGGACAAGAAGCTAGCGACCGATAAAAAATATGACAATGCACCGGCCCAGAAACAACGAGAAGAGGGAAACCCTTCACGCGAGAACGTGGTCCATCTCGCATGAAGCAAGATATAGCTCTTGAGTAAACCATGGCTCCTCACGCGTGCTGTTGGTCGGCCCATTGAGGGCGGGGCGTTCTAGTTGTTTTCCTTTTATTTTTGTTAACCTTTCCTATTTTTCTTTCTTTATTTGTCTTCTTTATAAATGTTTGGCATTTTAAGATATCTTCATGAAAATTGGAAAACAAATCATAAATTTTAAAAATGCTCTGTATTTTAAAAAAGTAATGAATTTGAAAAAATTAAAAATTATGAACAATTTTTTAAAATTCTGAAGAAATTAAGTCGGTGCATATTATGGGTTTCACCTCTAGTCTACCCCAACTTGTTTGGGACTAAAGGCTTTGTTGTTGTTGTAATGAATTTGAAAAAATGTTCTGAGATTTAAAAATGTTATGAATTTCATAATTTTTTCACCAATTTGAAAAATCTGTTCACGAATTCCAAAAAATATGCACCGACTTAATTTTTTCAGAATTTTAAAAATTGTTCATAATCTTGATTTTTTTTAATTTTTAAAAATGATGATGTATTCAGAAAATAATTCCAGAATTTTAAAAAATGTTCGTGATTTTAAAAAATGTTCACTAATTTTGGAAAAAGTTCATGACTCGAAAAAATCTTCATGATTTTTAAAAATATCCGTTAGTTGAAAAAATGTTCACGACTCTCAAAAAATGTTCGATAATTTGAAAAATGTATGCGAGGATTCCAGTCGTGGTGCAAAGGCAACCCACATCCTCTGTGCCAGCGTCGCCATCTCACGAAGCTACTCCTCCGCGTCCTCCATGACAACCTCGGGAAGAGGAACTATGACAAACATATCTAAATAATAGCACATGCTATGCTAATTCTGCAAGAAAAAGGGAAAGCCTGATAATTTTTACGTCTCGCGACAGCCTTGAGATGCTCGCACTATTCATGCGCTTGACGAAGCTGGGTGGACGTTTCGGACAACAAGTTTCGGAGCTGCAGAACTTCTTCAATTTTCTTGTAATACTCACTGTGACTCTCTAGACCTCCATCTTGAGGGTCCCAATCTCATTGCGAATGAGGCCCACCGTTACTGTCTTCAAGTTGGCCTCGCACGACCTCACACGCATCCCGCTTCGCCTTCATGATGGCCTCCAAGTTGCGGATGGCCTCCTTCAGGCAACCACCTCCTCTTCGGCAACACGTGCGGCGTTCCTGGCTTCGTCGCACGCGAGGTCGATCGGCATCCTCCAAATCCTGAGGCGCTCCGCCTCCTCAGGGGCTGCAACACGCATGAAGATCAAAGCACAATCATAAGGCTCCACAGCTACAATAGGGACTGCACATGCGATAGTAACGGATGCTTACAGATCGTGCTCGCACACAGCCACTCCATGTCCTTGTTGACCTTCTGTTGGGCGTCCAGCTGCTCGCGTAACACGGCGTTCTTAGAAATCAGATCGCAATTGCGTTGGCCCAACTCCTGAACAAACACAGAAACACATTTAAAGAACCCGGGAGCTAAATCGAAGAATATAAAAGGGCATGTTCTGATCTCCTTTGAACTTCTAAAACTTCTCAAAATCAGCTTTTGAAGCTAGCTTCTACTCCACCTAGCGATTTGTGAAGCGTTCTGCACGCCGTAGCTTCTCCCAGCGATTTGGCCCTCTTGGGAGGTTGCGTGCCTGTTCGGCTATAGCTTCGGCTCGCTGGAATCAGCCCAGATAGGGCCTGGCTTGGTTTTTAGAGATAAAAGGGGCTGGGCTGCAGTAGGCAGAGAACATCTAGGCTGAAAATTACTTTGATTTTTTTCACAGGCACTAGCTTCTGCGAAATTTTAGTGTACAGAGAGATGTATAGAGAGGCATGTAGTCCGATTCTGGGTGAGTAAAAAACATGCCGAGTTTATCAATTATCCTACAATCACGTACTCTGTTATAGCCCGATTCTAGGTGAGTCCAAAACAAGTGGAGTCTATCCATTATCCTACAATCACGTATTGTTACTACATGTTATCCCGATTAAGACAAGTTATATAATATACTAGAATAACAACAAGTTTTGTCCTTTGCCATATAACAAAAGCTTCATTTGCATATAAGTTTGCAAATCAAAATGGCCACCCATCTAAAGACATGAGCATGATTACTTCACCAACTAAGAGCAATGGAGGTAGCTAGTTCATGCCTAAACAAATCCATATTAGGAGTACTTGTCGTCGATGTTGAAGCATCCGATGCATTTGGAGAAATGACATATTTCTTGTATCTATCTGAAATAATTGGAACATAATCCGGATCCCTCTAACACCGAAGAAAGTGGAGATCCACTTTGTCATGGAGGCGAACGTAGTTGTGTAGTCTAATAGTAGCTTCGGGTAGTTTGGCATCTTAAGCAAGATTTGCCATTTCATCTTCCAAACACCAAAAGTTCTCTATATGGTATTGCGCTTGGAGAGTGGATCCGGTTGGACTTTTCTATAGGAGTAGTTGGGGGTGCACCTCACTGGAAGTCGGGGACGTGATATCGTTCTCCTTTGTACGGTGCTAGATAGCCATCCCTGCTAGGATAGCCAGCGTCTGATACGTCTCCAACGTATTTATAATTTTTCATTGTTCCATGCTATTATATTATCCATCTTGGATGTTTTATATGCATTTATATGGTATTTTATATGATTTTTGGAACTAACCTATTAACCTAGAGCCCAATGTCAGTTTCTGTTTTTTCCTTATTTTTGACTTCTACAGAAAAGGAATATCAAACGTAGTCCAATTGATCTGAAAATTTATGGAGATTATTTTTGGACCAGAAGAAGCCCACGGAGCATCGGAGATGGACCAGAAGAGTTCCAAGGCCACCACGAGGGTGAAGGGCGCGCCCTACCCCCTGGGCGCCCCCTACCTCGTGGCTGCCTCGTGGACCCCCCTGACTTGTTCCCGACGCCAACACCTCTTATATATCCCCAAACTTCCAAAACAGAACCAAGATCGGAAGTTTCGCCGCCACAAGCCTCTGTAGCCACCAAAAACCAGCCGGGGCCCTCTTTCGGCACCCTGCCGGAGGGGGGATCCATCACCGGTGGCCATCTTCATCATCCCGGCGCTCTCCATGACGAGGAGGGAGTAGTTCAACCTCGGGGCTGAGGGTATGTACCAATAGTTATGTGTTTGATCTCTCTCTCTCTCTCTCTCTATCTCTCTCTCTCTCTCTCGTGTTCTTGATATGGCACGATCTTGATGTACCGCGAGCTTTGCTATTATAGTTGGACGTTATGATGTTTCTCCCGCTCTACCTCTTGTAATGGATTGAGTTTTCCCTTTGAAGTTATCTTATCGGATTGAGTCTTTAAGGATTTGAGAACACTTGATGTATGTCTTGCATGTGCTTATCTGTGGTGACAATGGGATATTCACATGATCCACTTGATGTATGTTTTGGTGATTAACTTGCGGGTTCTGTGACCTTGTGAACTTATGCATAGAGGTTGGCACACATTTTCGTCTTGACTCCCCGGTAGAAACTTTGGGGCACTCTTTGAAGTTCTTTGTGTTGGTTTGAATAGATGAATCTGAGATTGTGTGATGCATATCGTATAATCAAATCCGCAGATACTTGAGGTGACATTGGAGTATCTAGGTGACATTAGGGTTTGGTTGATGTGTGTCTTAAGGTGTTATTTTACTATGAACTCTAGGGTTGTTTGTGACACTTATAGGAATAGCCCAATGGATTGATCGGAAAGAATAATTTTGAGGTGGTTTCATACCCTACAATAATCTCTTCGTTTGTTTTCTGCTATTAGTGACTTTGGAGTGACTCTTTGTTGCACGTTGAGGGATTGTTATATGATCTAATTATGTTATCAGTGTTGAGAGAACTTGCACTAGTGAAAGTACGAACCCTAGGCCTTGTCTCGAAGCATTGCAATACCGTTTTCGCTCACTTTTGTTACTTGCTACCTTGCTGTCTTTATATTTTCAGATTACAAAAACCTATATCTACCATCCATATTACGCTTTTATCACCATCTCTTCGCCGAACTAGTGCACCTATACAATTTACCATTGTATTTGGTGTGTTGGGGACACAAGAGACTCTTTGTTATTTGGTTGCAGGGTTGTTTGAGAGAGACCATCTTCATCCTACGCCTCCCACGGATTGATAAACCTTAGGTCATCCACTTAAGGGAAATTTTCTACTGTCCTACAAAACTCTACACTTGGAGGCCCAACAACGTCTACCAGGATAAAGTTGCGTAGTAGACGTCAAGCTCTTTTCCGGCGCCATTGCCGGGGAGGTGAGTGCTTGAAGGTATGTCTTTAGATCTTGCAATTGAATCTTTTACTTTCTTGTTTTATCACTAGTTTAGTCTATAAAAGAAAACCACAAAAAATGGAATTGAGATTGCCTCATATGCTTCATCTTTATCATGTCTTTCTTGAAAATGATGGATCAGAAAATTGTGCCAAAGTGTTAGAAGAAGAATGCATTAAAATGTTTGGCATAAAATCTTTGTATGATGAGCATGATTGCAATGTTGTTAGTATGAATTCCTTGAATATCCATGATGCTAATGATATGCAAAGCCACAAGCTTGGGGATGCTACGTTTGATGAATATGATATTTTTAGTCCCCCAAGTTTTGATGAGAATATTTATTATGATGAAAGCATGCCTCCTATTTATGATGATTAATTTGATGAAAGTGGGTTTGGAAGAGTGTCAACTTTAGGAAGTAATGATCCCACTATTTTGGAGGGTGTTGAATCTTATTGCAATAATTATGAAAGTGGATTTGGAGAGGTCATGACTTTATTTAGTGATGAATCCACTATTTTGGAAGAGGCTCCAATTGATTATGAGAACAAAGTTGCTATCTATGATGATTATTTTGATGACATGTATGCTATAAAGAATAATGATAACCATGAAACTTGTCATCATTTTAATTTTCAATTGGATTATGCCTCACATGATAGTTATTTTGTTGAGTTTGCTCCCACTACTATTCATGAGAAGAAATTTTCTTATGCGGAGAGTAAAAAAATTTGTATGCTTGTAGATCATGATAATAATCCTTTATGTGATGGTTATATTGTTGAATTCATTCTAGATGCTACTGAAAATAATTATCAGGGAGTACTATATGCTTGTAGGAATTGCAATAATATCAAGTTTCCTCTCTATGTGTTGAAAATCTTGAAGTTAGGCTTGTCTTGCCTTCCTATGCTAGTTGATTCTTGCTCCCACAAGTTGTTTGCTCACAAAATCCCTATGCATAGGAAATGGGTTAGACTTAAAAGTGCTAGTCATATTCATCATGATACTCTCTTTGTGTTTCAATTCTTATCTTTCGTGTGAGCATCATTGAAATCATCATGCCTAGCTAAAAAGACATTAAAGAAAAGCGCTTGTTGGGAGAAAACCCAACATTTACCCCTACTGTTTTTGTGTTTACACATGATTAGACTACTGTATTAAGCATGTTTTATATCATTTGTTTCAATAAAGGGTCAAGTAAAGCCTTTGGATAGTGTGGATGATAGTTGACTTGATTCTGTGCAAAAATAGAAACTTTTGCGCTCAGTCCAGGAAATTTGAAAATTCACTGGAATGTTCTTTTGATCTGAATTTTCTACACAATATTTATATACAAATTTCCTAGATTTTCCTAATTTTCAGAATTTTTGGAGTTACAGAAGTATGGAAAGTTTCCAGATTACTACAGACTGTTCTGTTTTTGGCAGATTCTGTTTTCTATGTGTTGTTTGCTTATTTTCATGAATCCATGAGTAGTATCGGAGGGTATGAACCATGTAGAAGTTGGAATACAGTATATATAACACCAATATGAATTTATAATGAGTTCACAACAATACCTAAGTGGTGATTTTATTTTCTTATACTAACGGAGCTCATAAGATTTTCTGTTGAGCTTTGTGTTGTGAAGTTTTCAAGTTTTGGGTAAAGTTTCGATAGACTATGGAATAAGGAGTAGCAAGAGCCTAAGCTTGGGGATGCCCAAGGCAACCCAAGGTAATATTTAAGGACAACCAAGCAACTAAGCTTGGGGATGCCCCGGATGGCATCCCCTCTTTCGTCTTCGTTCATTGGTAACTTTACTTGCTGCTATATTTTTATTCACCACATGATATGTGTTCTTCTTGGAGTGTCATTTTTTATTGTTTTTATTTGATTGCTTCTATTCATATACATGTTTTATATCTTTTAGTTCAATAAAAAAGTCATGTATAACCTTTACCATGCTTATTTTACAAGTCTATACGTTGTTGTTTCGAAAAACAGAAAGTTTGCTGTTATGTTTTGAATATTGGTGAATAGTCAGAACATGATAAAATCTTGAAATTTGACACAATGAGTATCAACAAATTTTATACGGTGTGGTAATTTTTCAGAATTTTTGGAGTTAGGGAAGTATGATTCCTCTTGCATTCTTTACAGACTGTTCTCTTTAGACATATTGCTGTTATGTTTGCATTATTTGCATATGTTTGCTTGTTTAATGATTCTACTTGAATATATGAGTATTAAATATGTAGAGGCATTTAGTAGGCAATGTCAAATAATAATTTTAGTGATTTTCTACAGTAGAGAATGATAAGGTTATTCTGTTGATTTATACTAACTTATTTCATGAGTTCTTGTTGAATTTTGTGTGGATGATGTTTTTAAGATTTAGGGAAACTGTGATATGAGAAGAATTAAGGAGACACAAAATCTCAAGCTTGGGGATGCCCAAGGCATCCCTAATTAATATTTCAAGAAGTCTCAAGAATCTAAGCTTGGGGATACCCAAGTTGGCATCCCACCTTTCTTGTTCAACAACTATCGGTCAGTTTTGGTTGAGCCTAAGTTTTTACCTGTTCACATGATATGTGCTATCCTTGCAATGTCATTTTATTTTGTTTTGCTTGCTGTTTGAATAATATCCCAAGATATGAAATTCTTAAATGTTAGAGAGTCTTCACATAGTTACATAATTATTCGACTACTCATTGATCTTCACTTATATCTTTCAGAGTAGTTTGTCATTTGCTCTAGTGCTTCACTTATATATTTTTAGAGCACGGCGGTGTTTTTATTTTGAAGAAATAGATGAACTCTCATGCTTCACTTATATTATTTTGAGAGTCTTAAACAGCATGGTAATTTTCTTTGGTTATGAATTTAGTCCTAATATGATGGGCATCCAAGAGGGATATAATAAAAAATTTCATATAAAGTGCATTGAATACTATGAGAAGTTTGATTCTTTATGATTGTTTTGAGATATGAAGATGGTGATATTAGAGTTATGCTAGTGGGGAAATTGTGAATTTGAGAAATACTTGTGTTGAGGTTTGTGAGTCCCGTAGCATGGACGTATGGTGAAATGTTATGTAACAAAGTTGGAGCATGAAGTATTTTTTGATTGTCATCCTTTGTGTGGAGGTCGGGATCGCACGATGGTTAACTCCTACCAACCCTTCCCCTAGGAGCATGCGCGTAGTGCTTGGTTTCAATGACTAATAAATTTTTGCAATAAGTATGTGAGTTCTTTATGACTAATGTTGAGTCCATGGATTATACGCACTCTCACCCTTCCACCATTGCTAGCCTCTCTAGTACCGCGCAACTTTCGCCGGTACCATACACCCACCATATACCTTCCTCAAAAAAGCCACCATACCTACATATTATGGCATTTCCATAGCCATTCTCAGATATATTGCCATGCAAGTTTCCAGCATTCCGTTTATTTATGACACGCTTCATCATTGTCATATTGCTTTGCATGATCATGTAGTTGACATCGTATTTGTGGCAAAGCCACCATTCATAGTTCTTTCATACATGTCACTCTTGATTCATTGCACATCGCGGTACACCACCGAAGGCATTCATATAGAGTCATATTTTGTTCTAAGTATCGAGTTGTAATTCTTGAGTTGTAAGAAAATAAAAGTGTGAACAGCTTTGGGTTTGGGTTCTCCTTTTTGATTCACCCCAAGGTCCACAAGAACATAGCTAGAGACTCATAAGTGGTAACGAAGCATGTTTCTTTAAGGCCATACTCCCCCACCAATTTGTCATGAAGATCAAAAAACACATTTGCATTCATTCTCAACATTGTGTACGTCTCTCCGGGTGTGCCAATAGTCCCTTCCAACCATTCAAAACCACTCAACCTAGATATCCTAGGGTCGGCCTTCATGACCCAACTTTTACAATACTTCCCAACTATTGATGACACACCCAAAAAACGCATGACCATATCATGTTGATATTGGAAAACCATAATTTTCTTTCTGAACAACCAACCCTTTCGAGACTCAAGAGGCAAGTAAAAAAACATCTCCCTTTGTGCCCTCTTCACAAACAACTCGGAAGCCATGAAGAACTCATCGACATCAGCTGCTGCACCACAAGCAATGACTTCATCCATAACCGAGGTGACACAATTCGCCTCATCTTTCTTTAGGAAGAAGCCTCGACAATATCACCAATCCTTGTAACTTGATCACATATCACTTGTGCGGTCTTGGGTTTCTTGTTCTTCTTCGGAATGATAATTCCAAGCCTCACTTTAGATGAACTAGGTGTCGCCTGATACGTCCATTTTGCATCATGCTTTTATATCGATATTTATTGCATTATGGGTTGTTATTACACGTTACATCACAATACGTATGCCTATTCTCTCTTATTTTACAAGGTTTACATGAAGAGGGAGAATGCCGGCAACTGGGATTCTGGGCTGGAAAAGGAGCAAATATTAGAGACCTATTCTGCGCAACTCCAAAAGCCCTGAAACTCCACAAAAGTTATTTTTGGAATTAATAGAAAATATTGGCGAAGAAAGTACCAGAGGGGGTCCACACTCTGGCCACGAGGGTGGGACGCCCCCCTGCCTCATGGGCCCCCGGCAGCCCTCCGATGACCATCTTCTGCTATATGAAGTCTTTTACCCTGGAAAAAATCATAAGCAAGCTTTCGGGACGAGACACCGCCGCCACGAGGCGGAACCTTGGCGGAATCAATCTAGGGCTCCGGTGGAGCTGTTCTGCCGGGGAAACTTCCCTCCGGGAGGGGGAAATCATAACCGTAGTCATCACCATCGATCCTCTCATCGGGAGGGGGTTAATATCCATCAACATATTCACCAGCACCATCTCCTCTCAAACCCTAGTTCATCTCTTGTATCCAATCTTTGTCCCAAAACCTCAGATTGGTACCTGTGGGTCACTAGTAATGTTGATTACTCCTTGTAGTTGATGCTAGTTGGTTTATTCCGTGGAAGATCAAATGTTCAGATCCTTTTTGCATATTAATACCCCTCTGATTATGAACATGAATATGATTTGTGAGTAGTTACGTTTGTTCCTGAGGACATGGGAGAAGTCTTGCTATAAGTAGTCATGTGAATTTGGTATTCGTTCGATATTTTGATGAGATGTATGTTGTCTCTCCTCTAGTGGTGTTATGTGAACATCGACTATATGACACTTCACCATTGTTTGGTCCTAGAGGAAGACATTGGGAAGTAATAAGTAGATGATGGGTTGCTAGAGTGACAGAAGCTTAAACCCTAGTTTATGCGTTGCTTCGTAAGGGGCTGATTTGGATCCATATGTTTCATGCTATGGTTAGGTTTACCTTAATACTTCTTTTGTAGTTGCGGATGCTTGCAATAGGGGTTAATCATAAGTGGGATGCTTGTCCAAGAAAGGGCAGTACCCAAGCACCGGTCCACCCACATATCAAATTATCAAAGTAACGAACGCGAATCATATGAGCGTGATGAAAACTAGCTTGACGATAATTCCCATGTGTCCTCGGGAGCGCTTCTATCCATATAAGAACTTGTCCAGGCTTGTCCTTTGCTACAAAAAGGATTGGGCCATCTTGCTGCACCTTATTTACTTTTGTTACTTGTTATCCGTTACGAATTACCTTATCACAAAACTATCTGTTACCGATAATTGCAGTGCTTGCAGCGAATACCTTACTGAAAACCGCTTGTCATTTCCTTCTGCTCCTTGTTGGGTTCGACACTCTTACTTATCGAAAGGACTACGATAGATACCTTGCACTTGTGGGTCATCAAGACTCTTTTCTAGCGCCGTTTCAGGGGAGTGAAGCGCCTTTGGTAAGTGGAACTTGGTAAGGAAAAATTTATATAGTGTGCTGAAATTTAGTGTCACTTGTTACTATGGAACATAATCCTTTAAGGGGCTTGTTCGGGGTATCTTCACCCCGACCAGTAGAGCAAAGAGTTGCTTCTCAACCTACTGAAAATGTTTACTTTGAAATTCCTTCGGATATGATAGAGAAACTGCTAGCTAATCCTTTTACAGGAGATGGAACATTGCATCCCGATTTGCACCTAATCTATGTGGATGAAGTTTGTGGATTATTTAAGCTTGCAGGTATGCCCGAGGATGTTATCAAGAAGAAGGTCTTCCCTTTATCTTTGAAGGGAGAGGAATTGACATGGTATAGGCTATGTGATGATATGGGATCATGGAACTACAACATATTGAAATTGGAATTTCATCAGAAGTTTTATCCTATGCATCTTGTTCATCGTGATCGTAATTATATATATAATTTTTGGCCTCGGGAAGGAGAAAGCATCGCTCAAGCTTGGGGGAGGCTTAAGTCAATGTTATATTAATGCCCCAATCATGAGCTCTCAAGATAAATGATTATTCAAAATTTTTATGCTCGGCTTTCTCTCAACAATCGCTCCGTGCTCGATACTTCTTGTACTGGTTCTTTTATGATGAAGACTAT
This sequence comes from Triticum dicoccoides, assembly GCF_002162155.2. Lineage (NCBI taxonomy): Eukaryota > Viridiplantae > Streptophyta > Magnoliopsida > Poales > Poaceae > Triticum > Triticum dicoccoides. The sequence goes on from NC_041381.1 coordinate 181,967,033, forward strand.
TGAATTCAGATGGGATTTATTGGAAAGAATTAAACGCAACTCTGAAGATTGGGATCTCGAGGAAGGTAAGGAGTCAGGTATAACACCTAAGTTTGATTGTGTTAAATCTTTTATGGATACCGATGCTTTTCGTGAATTTAGCACTAAATATGGACTTGACTCTGAGATAGTAGCTTCTTTCTGTGAATCATTTGCTACTCATGTTGACCTCCCTAAGGAGAAGTGGTTTAAATATAGTCCTCCCGTTGAAGTAAAAGTAGTTGCACCCATTACAGTTGAAGAAAAGACTATCACTTATAATGATCCTGTTGTTCCTACTACCTATATTGAGAAACCACCTTTCCCTGTTAGGATAAAGGATCATGCTAAAGCTTCAACTGTGGTTCATAAGAGTAACACTAGAACACCTACACCACCTGAGCAAATTAAAGTTGAACCTAGTGTTGCTATGGTTAAAGATCTCTTGTCTGATAATGTTGATGGGCATGTTATTTACTTCTGTGATGAAGCTGCTAGAATTGCTAGACCTGATGCTAAAAATAAACATAGGCCTGTTGTAGGCATGCCTATTATTTCTGTTAAAATAGGAGATATTGTTATCATGCCTTATGTGATATGGGTGCTAGTGCCAGTGCAATACCTCATTCCTTATACAAAGAAATTTTGCATGATATTGCACCTGCTGAGATAGAAGAAATTGATGGTACAATTAAGCTTGCCAATAGAGATACTATTTCACCAGTTGGGATTGTTAGAGATGTTGAAGTCTTGTGTGGGAAAGTTAAATATCCTGCTGATTTTCTTGTTCTTGATTCCCCACAAGATAGCTTTTGTCCCATCATATTTGGTAGACCCTTCTAGAATATTGTTAATGCTAAGATAGATTGCCAAAAGGATATTGTTACAATTGGTTTAGGAGATATGTCTCATGGGTTTAATTTTGCTAAGTTTCATAGACAACCCCATGATAAAGAATTGCCTAGTAAGGATGAAATTATTGGTCTTGCTTCTATTGCCGTACCTTCTAATGATCCTTTAGAACAATATTTGCTGGACCATGAAAATGACATGTTTATGAATGAAAGAAGGGAGATAGATGAAGTATTCTTTAAACATGGACCTATTTTGAAACACAACTTGCCTGTTGAAATCCTAGGGGATCCTCCACCACCAAAGGGTGATCCCGTGTTTGAGCTTAGACCACTACCTGATACTCTTAAATATGCTTATCTTGATGAAAAGAAGATATATCCTGTTATTATTAGTGCTAACCTTTCAGAGCAGGAAGAGGGGAAATTATTGAAAACTCTGAAGAAGCATCGCGCTGCTATTGGATATACTCTTGATGATCTTAAGGGCATTAGTCCCACTCTATGCCAACACAATTTTTTTGGAGAAAGACGCCAAACCAATTATTGATCACCGACAACGGTTAAATTCTAAGATGAAAGAAGTGGTAAGAAAGGAAATACTAAAGCTCCTGGAGGCAAGTATTATCTATCCCGTTGCTGGTAGTCAGTGGGTAAGTCCTGTCCATTGTGTCCCTAAGAAGGGAGGTATTACTGTTGTTCCTAATGATAAAGATGAATTGATCCCGCAAAGAATTGTTATAGGTTATAGGATGGTAATTGATTTTCGCAAATTAAATAAAGCTACTAAAAAGGATCATTACCCTCTGCCTTTTATTGATCAAATGCTAGAAAAGATTATCTAAACATACACATTTTTGCTTTCTAGATGGTTACTCTAGTTTCTCTCAAATACCTGTGTCAGCAGAGGATCAAGAAAATACCACTTTTACTTGCCCTTTCGGTACTTTTGCCTATAGACGTATGCCTTTGGTTTATGTAATGCACCTGCTACCTTTCAAAGATGCATGATGGCTATATTCTCGGACTTTTGTAAAAAAATTGTTGAGGTTTTCATGGATGATTTCTCTATTTATGGATCTTCTTTTGATGATTGCTTGAGCAATCTTGATCGAGTTTTGCAGAGATGCAAAGATACTAGTCTTGTCTTGAATTGGGAGAAGTGCCACTTTATGGTTAATGAAGGCATTGTCTTAGGGCATAAAATTTCTGAAAGAGGTATTGAAGTTGATAAAGCTAAAGTTGATGCTATTAAAAAGATGTTGTGTCCCAAGGACATTAAAGGTATAAGAAGTTTCCTTGGTCATGCCGGTTTTTATAGGAGGTTCATTAAGGACTTCTCTAAAATTTCTAGGGCTCTGACTAATCTCTTACAAAAAGATATTCCTTTTGTCTTCGATGATGATTGTGTAGAGGCATTTGAAATACTTAAGAAAGCTTTGATTTCTGCACCTATTGTTCAGCCACCTGATTGGAATTTACCCTTTGAAATTATGTGTGATGCTAGTGATTATGTTATAGGTGTTGTTCTAGGACAAAGAGTTGATAAGAAACTAAATGTTATTCAATATGCTAGTAAAACTCTAGACAGTGCCCAGAGAAATTATGCTACTACTGTAAAAGAATTTTTGGCAATTGTATTTGCTTGTGATAAGTTTAGACCTTATATCATTGACTCTAAAGTAACTGTTCACACTGATCATGCTGCTATTAAATATCTTATGGAAAAGAAAGATGCTAAACCTAGACTTATTATATGGGTTCTTCTACTACAAGAATTTGATTTGCATATTATTGATAGAAAGGGAGTTGAGAACCTGTTGTAGACAACTTGTCTAGGTTAGAGAATGTTCTTGATGACCCACTACCTATTGATGATAGCTTTCCTTATGAACAATTAGCTGTCAGAAATGCTTCTCGTACTGCTCCATGGTATGCTAATTATGCTAATTACATTGTTGCTACATTCATATCACCTAGTTTCACATACCAGCAAAAGAAAAAGTTCTTCTATGATTTAAGACATTACTTCTGGGATGACCCACACCTTTATAAAGAAGGAGTATATGGTGCTATTAGACGTTGTGTACATGGGCATGAACAGGAACAGATCCTATGCAAGTGTCACTCCGAGGCTTATGGAGGACACCATGCTGGAGATAGAACTGTGCATAAGGTATTGCAATCTGGTTTTTATTGGCCTACTCTCTTCAAAGATGCTCGTAAGTTTGTCTTGTCTTGTGATGAATGTCAAAGAATTGGTAATATTAGTAGATATCAAGAAATGCCTATGAATTATTCTCTTGTTATTGAACCATTTGATGTTTGGAGCTTTGATTATATGGGACCATTTCCTTCCTCTAATGGGTATACACAGATTTTAGTTGCTGTTGATTACGTTACTAAGTGGGTAGAAGCTATTCCAACTAGTAGTGCTGATCATAACACCTCTATTAAGATGCTTAAAGAAGTTATTTTTCCGAGGTTTGGAGTCCCTAGATACCTAATGTCTGATGGTGGTTCACATTTTATTCATGGTGCTTTTCATAAAATACTTGCTAAGTATGATGTGAATCATAGAATTGCATCTCCTTATCACCCACAGTCTAGTGGCCAAGTAGAACTAAGTAACAGAGAGCTTAAATTGATTTCGCAAAAGACTGTTAATAAATCTAGAAAGAATTGGTCCAAGAAACTTGATGATGCATTATGGGCTTATAGAACTGCATTTAAAAATCCTATGGGTATGTCTCCATATAAAATGGTTTATGGAAAAGCATGTCACTTACCTCTCGAACTAGAACATAAGGCATATTGGGCCATTAAAGAGCTCAATTATGATTTCAAACTTGCCGGTGAGAAGAGGTTATTTGACATTAGCTCACTTGATGAATGGAGAACCCAAGCCTATGAGAATGCCAAACTATTTAAAGAAAAAGCTAAAAGATGGCATGGCAAAAGGATACAAAAGCGCGAGTTTAATGTAGGTGATTATGTTTTGCTATACAACTCTCGTTTAAATTTTTTTTGCAGGAGAACTTCTCTCTAAATGGGAAGGCCCTTACGTTATCGAGGAGGTCTATCATTCCGGTGCCATAAAAATCAACAACTTCGAAGGCACAAGTCCGAAGGTGGTGAACGGCTAAAGAATCAAACATTATATCTCAGGTAATCCTATAAATGTTGAAACTAATGTTATTGAAACTGTAACCCCGGAGGAATACATAAGGGACACTTTTCAGAATGTCTCATACTCCGAAAAGGAATAGGTATGTGGTACGGTAAGTAAACCGACTCCAAAACAGTTCTAATAGCAATTTTTCTCCGTTTTGGAATATTTAAGAAAATAGGAAAATAAGAAGTAGTTCGGGAAGGACACGAGGCATCCACGAGGGTGGAGGGCGCGCCCCCTGCCTTGTGGGCACCCCGTGTGCTCTCCGGACTCCGTTTTCTTGCATGATACTTCTTTTAGTCGGTAAAAATTCATTATATAGTCTCCCAAAGGTTTTGACCACCGTATCACGCAAATATCCTATATCTTTGCTTCGAGCTGTTTTTCTGACAGATCTAGATCACCATGACGTCTTCAAGCGCCCCCAAGGACAAGTTTTTCGAGAAGGTCATCAATCCCTACCTCGCAGAGGTGCTGCAGCACCCTCAAACCATTGATATGCGTGAGGGGGTGCTGCACATCCACGATGTTGAGGGACCAAGGAGGACCGGAAGCGTGGAGACAAGACTCGAAGCAATGGAACAACAAGTTCTCAAGTGCCAAGGGATGGTGGAATGCAGACTCAACGCTAACCAGATGATGATCACAGAGTTCACCAACAACCACAAGCTGGATGCCAAGAACATTGGGAGACCACCTTCAAGCTTCATGAGAAAATCGAGCACCTCCAAGAGTAGATCTATGACCTGCAAAACCAAAACTATGAGTATAAATATAGATTCAAGAGGATGAGTTTAGCTGCAGATTTGAGGATCCCGGAGACTCGACCATCCTTCTATGATGGTGAGCCTATGCCTTGTAAGATGGACGACAAGACTACATCATCAACAACTCCATCATCACCACCTCCAAAGAAGGAGACATAATCACATGGGTATGGGCACTCCCCTTGGCAACTGCCAAGCTTGGGGCAGTTGCCCCGGTATCGTATCACCATCACACTCCTATCTTTACCTTTTTCTTATTTTGATCCTTTTAGTAATATCTTGATCTAGTAGAATAAAGTTTTAGTATGATCTAGTTTTGAGTTTTGCTTTATGATCGCTCTATGTAATCGAGTCCGTGAGCTATATATAATAAAGATTAGTGTTGACTCAAGGGCTTTGCTATCTTGCTATGATCTTGAGGGAATAAAAGAATAAAGAGAAATAAAGAGATCATATTGATCTTATGGAGAGTAATGACTTCACATATAAAGAGTATGATGAATAAAAGTTGTTGAGAGTTGGCAAACATAGTTTTGGTCATCGTTGCAATTAATAGGAAGTAATAAAGAAAGAGAGGTTCTCACATATAAATATACTATCTTGGACATCTTTTATGATTGTGAGCACTCATTAAAATATGACATGCTAAAGAGTTGATGTTGGACAAGGAAGACAACGTAATGGGTTATGTTTTCTTATATCCGAAATAAAGTATATTGTCATGGATCATCCAACATGTTGAGCTTGCCTTTCCCTCTCATGCTAGCCAAATTCCTTGCACCAAGTAGAGATACTACACGTGCTTCCAAATATCCTTAAACCCAGTTTTGCCATGAGAGTCCACCATATCTACATATGGATTGAGTAAGTTCCTTCAAGTAAGTTGTCATGTTGCATGCAATAAAAATTGCTCTCTAAATATGTATGACTTATTAGTGTGGAGAAAGTAAGCTTTATACGATCTTGTCATATGGAAGCAATAAAAGCGACAGACTGCATAATAAAGGTCCATATCAAAAGTGACAATATAAAGTGACATTCTTTTGCATTAAGACTTCGTGCATCCAACCATAAAATCACATGACAACGTCTGCTTCCCTCTGTGAAGGGTCTATCTTTTACTTTTGTCTTATACCTTATGCAAGAGTCAGGGTGATCTTCACCTTTCCTTTTTACATTTTATCCTTTGTCAAGCACCTTGTGTTAGAAAGATCTAGGATGCATTTTCCCTATATATATATATATATATATATATATATATATATATATATATCCAATTGGATGTAAGTTAGCATGAACTATTATTGTTGACATTACCCTTGAGGTAAAAGGTTGGGAGGCAACACTATAAGCCCCTATCTTTCTCTGTGTCCCATTAAAACTCCATACCCATAAGTATTGCGTGAGTGTTAGCAATTGTGAAAGACTATGATAGTTGAGTATGTGGACTTGTTGAAAAGCTCTTATATTGACTCTTTACGATGTTATGATAAATTGCAATTGCTTCAATGACCGAGATTATAGTATGTTAGTTTTCAGTGAAGTTTCTGATTCATACTTGACATTGTGGATAGATTATTACTTGAGCATCAGAAATCGTACGACAAAATATATTTATGTTGCTATTATAAGAATGATTATGATGCCCTCATGTCCGTATTTTATTTTATCGACACCTCTATCTCTAAACATGTGGACATATTTTTTGATTTCGGCTTCCGCTTGAGGACAAGCGAGGTCTAAGTTTGGGGGAGTTGATACGTCCATTTTGCAGCATGCTTTTATATTGATATTTATTGCATTATGGGCTGTTATTATACGTTACGTCACAATACTTATGCCTATTCTCTCTTATTTTACAAGGTTTACATGAAGAGGGATAATGCCGGCAGCTGAGATTCTGGGCTGGAAAAGGAGCAAATATTAGAGACCTATTCTGCGCAACTCCAAAAGTCCTGAAACTCCACGAAAGTTACTTTTGGAATTAATAAAAAATATTGGGCGAAGAAAGTACCAGAGGGGGCCCACACCCTAGCCACGAGGGTGGGGGCGCGCCCCCCTACCTCATGGGCCCCCTGGCAGCCCTCCGATGACCATCTTATGCTATATGAAGTCTTTTACCCTGGAAAAAAATCATAAGCAAGCTTTCGGGACGAGACACCGCCGCCACGAGGCGGAACCTTGGCGGAATCAATCTAGGGCTCCGCCGGAGCTGTTCTGCCGGGGAAACTTCCCTCTGGGAGGGGAAAATCATCACCGTCGTCATCACCATCGATCCTCTCATCGGGAGGGGGTCAATATCCACAACATCTTCGCCAGCACCATCTCCTCTCAAACCCTAGTTCATCTCTTGTATCCAATGTTTGTCCCAAAACCTTAGATTGGTACCTATGGGTCACTAGTAGTGTTGATTACTCCTTGTAGTTGATGCTAGTTGGTTTATTCCGTGGAAGATCATATGTTCAGATCCTTTATGCGTATTAATACTCCTCTTATTATGAACATGAATAAGATTTGTGAGTAGTTACGTTTGTTCCTAAGGACATGGGAGAAGTCTTGCTATAAGTAGTCATGTGAATTTGGTATTCGTTCGATATTTTGATGAGATGTATGTTGTCTCTCCTCTAGTGGTGTTATGTGAACGTCGACTACATGACACTTCACCATTGTTTGGGCCTAGAGGAAGGCATTGGGAAGTAATAAGTAGATGATGGGTTGCTAGAGTGACAGAAGCTTAAACTCTAGTTTATGCATTGCTTCGTAAGGGGCTGATTTGGATCCATATGTTTCATGCTATGGATAGGTTTACCTTAATACTTCTTTTGTAGTTGCGGATGCTTGCAATAGGGGTTAACCATAAGTGGGATGCTTGTCCAAGAAAGGGTAGTACCCAATCACCGGTCCACCCACATATCAAATTATCAAAGTAACGAACACGAATCATATGAGTGTGATGAAAACTAGCATGACGATAATTCCCATGTGTCCTCGGGAGCGCTTTTCTCCATATAAGAACTTGTCCAGGCTTGTCCTTTGCTACAAAAAGGATTGGGTCATCTTGTTGCACCTTATTTACTTTTGTTACTTGTTATCGGTTACGAATTACCTTATCACAGAACTATCTGTTACCGATAATTTCAGTGCTTGCAGAGAATACCTTACTGAAAACTGCTTGTCATTTCCTTCTGCTCCTCGTTGGGTTCGACACTCTTACCTATCAAAAGGACTACGATAGACCCCCTACACTTGTGGGTCATCATCGCCTGAGATGCTTGTACTTCGGTATGATCCAAATCAAGATCTTCAATCTCATCAACATTGATGCTGGCTTTCACGGCCACACTAGAGGGAGGAGGTGTGCCCGAAGAAGGATTCCAATGGTCAGTACCATCACTTGTGATATCTCCAAACATAGTCCGCAAATTTTCTTCATTAGCAAGTCCTTTCTTCTTGAACTTTCCACAACCTTTAATATCATGTAATACAACAAGGGAAACAATTTGTTAGTAAATAAAATTGTTGGGGAACGTTGCAGAAAATTAAAAATTTTCCTACGGTTTCACCAAGATCCATCTATGAGTTCATCTAAGCAACGAGTCAAGGGAGTGAGTTTGCATCTACATACCACTTGTAGATCGCGTGCGGAAGCTTGCAAGGTGATGATGGAGTCGTACTCGACGTGATTCGAATCACCGATGACCAAGTGCTGAACGGACAGCACCTCCGCGTTCAACACACGTACGAGACGGGAGACGTCTCCTCCTTCTTGATCCAGCAAGGGGAAAGGAGAGGTTGAGGAAGACAGCTCCACCGGCAGCACGACGGCGTGGTGATGGTGGAGAGGCAGTACTCCGACAGGGCTTCGCCAAGCACACAACGGAGGAGGAGAGGTGTTGGGGAGGGGAGGGCTGCGCCTTGGAGGGTGGTGCGGCTGCCCTCCCCTCACCCCTCTATTTATAGGGAGAAGGGAGAAGGGGGCCGGCCCCTCTAGAACCCATCTAGAGGGGGGCGGCGGCCAAGGGGAGAGGGGGAGAGGGTGGCTTGCCCCCCAAGCCAAGGGGGCGCCCCCTCTAGGGTTCCCCCCCTCAACCCTAGGCGCAAGGGCCCAAGGGAGGGGGTGCGCCCAGCCCACCAGGGGCTGGCTCCCTGCCCCACGCAGCCCATGTGGTCCCCCGGGAGGGGTGGCCCCTCCCGGTGGACCCCCGGAACCCTTCCGGTGGCCCCGGTACAATACCGGTATGACCCCGAAACTTCCCGGTGTCCGTTTGACAACTTCCCATATATAAATCTTTACCTCCGGACCCTTCCGGAGCTCCTCGTGACGTCCGGGATCCCATCCGGGACTCCGAACAACATTCGGTAGTCACATACTAGTCTTCCTAATAACCCTAGCGTCACCGAACCTTAAGTGTGTAGACCCTACGGGTTCGGGAGACATGCAGACATGACCGAGACGCTCTCAGGTCAATAACCAACAGCGGGATCTGGATACCCATGATGGCTCCCACATGCTCCTCGATGTTGTCATCGGATGAACCACGATGTCGAGGATTCGATCAAACCCTGTATGCAATTCCCTTTGTCAATCAGTACGTTACTTGCCCGAGACTCGATCGTCGGTATCCCAATACCTTGTTCAGTCTCGTTACCGGCAAGTCACTTTACTCGTACCGTAATGCATGATCCCGTGTCCAACAACTTGGTCACATTGAGCTCATTATGATGATGCATTACCGAGTGGGCCCAGAAATACCTCTCCGTCATACGGAGTGACAAATCCCAATCTCGATCCGTGTCAACCCAACAGATACTTTTGGAGATACCTGTAATGCACCTTTATAGTCACCCAGTTACGTTGTGACGTTTGATACACCCAAGGCACTCTTACGGTATTCGGGAGTTACACGATCTCATGGTCGAAGGAAGAGATACTTGACATTGGCAAAGCTCTAGCAAAACGAACTACACGATCTTTTATGCTATGCTTACGATTGGGTCTTGTCCATCACATCATTCTCCTAATGATGTGATCCCGTTATCAACGACATCCAATGTCCATAGTCAGGAAACCATGACTATCTGTTGATCACAACGAGCTAGTCAACTAGAGGCTCACCAGGGACATATTGTGGTCTAAGTATTCACACATGTATTACGATTTCCGGATAATACAGTTATAGCATGAACAAAAGACATTTATCATGAACATTGAAATATAATAATACTTTTATTATTGCCTCTAGGGCATATTTCCAACAGTCTCCCACTTGCACTAGAGTCACCAATCTAGTTACATTGTGATGAATCGAACAACCATAGAGTTCTGGTGTTGATCATGTTTTGCACGAGAGAGAGGTTTAGTCAGCGGATCTGCGACATTCAGATCCGTGTGCACTTTGCAAATCTCTATGTCTCCATCTTGAACATTTTCACGGATGGAGTTGAAACGACGCCTGATGTGCCTGGTCTTCTTGTGAAACCTGGGCTCCTTGGCGAGGGCAATAGCTCCAGTGTGATCACAGAAGAGTTTGATCGGCCCCGACGCATTGGGTATGACTCCTAGGTCGGTGATGAACTCCTTCACCCAAATCGCTTCATGCGCTGCCTCCGAGGCTGCCATGTACTCCGCTTCACACGTAGATCCCGCCACAACGCTCTGCTTGCAGCTGCACCAGCTTACTGCTCCACCATTCAACATATACACGTATCCGGTTTGTGACTTAGAGTCATCCAGATCTGAGTCGAAGCTAGCGTCGACGTAACCCTTTACGACGAGCTCTTCGTCTCCTCCATAAACGAGAAACATGTCCTTCGTCCTTTTCAGGTACTTCAGGATATTCTTGACCGCTGTCCAGTGTTCCTTGCCGGGATTACTTTGGTATCTTGCTACCAAACTTACGGCAAGGTTTACATCGGGTCTGGTACACAGCATGGCATACATAATAGATCCTATGGCTGAAGCATAGGGGATGACACTCATCTCTTCTTTATCTTTTGCCGTGGTCGGTGACTGAGCCGAGCTCAGTCTCACACCTTGTAACATAGGCAAGAACCCCTTCTTGGACTGATCCATTTTGAACCTCTTCAAAATCTTATCAAGGTATGTGCTTTGTGAAAGACCTATGAGGCGTCTCGATCTATCTCTATAGATCTTGATGCCTAATATGTAAGCAGCTTCTCCAAGGTCCTTCATTGAAAAACACTTATTCAAGTAGGCCTTAATGCTGTACAGAAATTCTATATTATTTCCCATCAAGAGTATGTCATCTACATATAATATGAGAAATGCTACAGAGCTCCCATTCACTTTCTTGTAAACGCAGGCTTCTCCATAAGTCTGCATAAACCCAAACGCTTTGATCATCTCATCAAAGCGAATGTTCCAACTCCGAGATGCTTGCACCAGTCCATAAATGGATCGCTGGAGCTTGCATACTTTGTTAGCGTTCCGAGGATCGACAAAACCTTCCGGCTGCATCATAAACAGCTCTTCCTTAAGATGTCAGTTAAGGAATGCCGTTTTGACGTCCATCTGCCATATCTCATAATCATAGTATGCGGCAATTGCTAACATGATTCGGACGGACTTCAGCTTCGCTACAGGAGAGAAAGTCTCGTCGTAGTCAATCCCTTGAACTTGTCGATAACCCTTAGCGACAAGTCGAGCCTTATAGATGGTAACATTACCATCCGCGTCCGTCTTCTTCTTAAAAATCCATTTGTTTTCTATCGCTCGCCGATCATCGGGCAAGTCTGTCAAAGTCCATACTTTGTTTTCATACATGGATTCTATCTCGGATTTCATGGCTTCAAGCCATTTGTTGGAATCCGGGCCCGCCATTGCTTCTTCATAGTTCGAAGGTTCATTGTTGTCTAACAACATGATTTCCAGGACAGGGTTGCCGTACCACTCTGGTGCGGAACGTGTCCTTGTGGACCTACGAAGTTCAGCAGTAACTTGATCCGAAGTACCTTGATCATCATCATTGTTTTCCTCTTCAGTTGGTGTGGGCATCACAGGAACATTTTCCTGAGCTGCACCACTTTCCCGTTCGAGAGGTAGTACTTCATCGAGTTCTACTTTCCTCCCACTTACTTCTTTCGAGAGAAACTCTTTTTCCAGAAGGCATCCGTTCTTGGCAACAAAGATCTTGCCTTCGGATCTTAAGTAGAAGGTATACCCGACAGTTTCCTTAGGGTATCCTATGAATACGCATTTTTCGACTTGGGTTCGAGCTTTTCAGGTTGAAGTTTCTTGACATAAGCATCGCATCCCCAAACTTTTAGAAACGACAGCTTAGGTTTCTTTCCAAACCATAATTCATACAGTGTCGTCTCAACGGATTTAGACGGTGCCCTATTTAAAGTGAATGTAGCTGTCTCTAGAGCGTATCCCCAAAATGATAGCGGTAAATCAGTAAGAGACATCATAGACCGCACCATATCCAATAGAGTGCGATTACGACGTTCGGACACACCGTTTCGCTGAGGTGTTCCAGGCGGCGTGAGTTGTGAAACGATTCCACATTTCCTTAAGTGTGTACCAAATTCGTGACTTAAGTATTCTCTTTATCTTTCGGTCACGTTGATTCTCTACTTCATTCTGAAATTCCTTGAACTTTTCAAAGGTCTCAGACTTGTGTTTCATTAAGTAGACATACCCATATCTACTCAAGTCATCAGTGAGAGTGAGAACATAACGATATCCTCCGCGAGCCTCAACGCTCATTGGACCGCACACATCGGTATGTATGATTTCCAACAAGTTGGTTGCTCGCTCCATTGTTCCGGAGAACGGAGTCTTGGTCATTTTTGCCCAAGAGGCATGGTTCGCATGTGTCAAACGATTCATAATCAAGAGACTCTAAAAGTCCATCGGCATGGAGCTTCTTCATGCGCTTGACACCAATGGGACCAAGGCGGCAGTGCCACAAGTATGTGGGACTATCGTTATCAACTTTAAATCTTTTGGCATCTACACTATGAACATGTGTAATATTACACTCGAGATTCATTAAGAATAAACCATTGACCATCGGAGCATGACCATAAAACATATCTCTCATATAAATCAAACAACCATTATTCTCAGACTTGAATGAGTAGCCATCTCGTATTAAACAAGATCCAGATACAATGTTCATGCTCAAACTTGGCACTAAATAACAATTATTAAGGTTCAAAACTAATCTCGTAGGTAAATGTAGAGGCAGTGTGCCGACGGCGATCACATCGACTCTGGAACCATTCCCGACGCGCATAGTCACCTCGTCCTTCGCTAGTCTCCGTTTATTCCGCAGCTCCTGCTGTGAGTTACAAATATGAGCAACGGCACCGGTATCAAATACCCAGGAGTTACTACGAGTACTGGTAAGGTACACATCAATCACATGTATATCAAATATACCTTTGGTGTTGCCGGCCTTCTTATCCGCTAAGTATTTGGGGCAGTTCCGCTTCCAGTGACCCTTCCCCTTGCAATAAAAGCACTCAGTCTCAGGCTTGGGTCCATTCTTTGACTTCTTCCCGGTAACTGGCTTACCAGGCGCGGCAACCTCCTTGCCGTCCTTCTTGAAGTTCTTCTTACCCTTGCCCTTCTTGAACTTAGTGGTCTTATTGACCATCAACACTTGATGTTCTTTCTTGATTTCAGCCTCTGCTGACTTCAGCATCGAGAACACTTCAGGAATGGTCTTTTCCATCCCCTGCATGTTGTAGTTCATCACAAAGCTCTTGTAGCTTGGTGGGAGCGACTGGAGGATTCTGTCAATGACCGCCTCATCTGGGAGGTTAATGTTCAGCTGGGTCATACGGTTGTGCAACCCAGACATCTTCAGGATGTGCTCACTGACAGAACTGTTTTCCTCCATCTTACAACTGTAGAACTTGTCGGAGACATCATATCTCTCGACCCGGGCATGAGCTTGGAAAACTAGTTTCAGCTCTTCGAACATCTCATATGCTCCGTGATGCTCAAAACGTTTTTGGAGCCCCGGTTCTAAGATGTAAAGCATGCCGCACTGAACGAGGGAGTAATCATCAGCACGAGACTGCCAAGCATTCATAATGTCTTGGTTCTCTGGGACGGGTGTTGCAAATATGCCCTAGAGGCAATAATAAAAGTATTATTATATTTCAATGTTCATGATAAATGTCTTTTATTCATGCTATAACTGTATTATCCGGAAATCGTAATACACGTGTGAATACTTAGACCACAATATGTCCCTGGTGAGCCTCTAGTTGACTAGCTCGTTGTGATCAACAGATAGTCATGGTTTCCTGACTATGGACATTGGATGTCGTTGATAACGGGATCACATCATTAGGAGAATGATGTGATGGACAAGACCCAATCCTAAGCATAGCATAAAAGATCGTGTAGTTCGTTTTGCTAGAGCTTTGCCAATGTTAAGTATTTCTTCCTTCGACCATGAGATCGTGTAACTCCCGGATACCGTAAGAGTGCCTTGGGTGTATCAAACTTCACAACGTAACTGGGTGACTATAAAGGTGCATTACAGGTATCTCCGAAAGTATCTGTTGGGTTGACACGGATCGAGACTGGATTTGTCACTCCGTATGACGGAGAGGTATCTCTGGGCCCACTCGGTAATGCATCATCATTATGAGCTCAATGTGACCAAGGTGTTGGACACGGGATCATGCATTACGGTACGAGTAAAGTGACTTGCCGGTAACGAGACTGAACAAGGTATTGGGATACCGACGATCGAGTCTCGGGCAAGTAACGTACCGATTGACAAAGGGAATTGCATACAGGGTTTGATCGAATCCTCGACATCGTGGTTCATCCGATGACAACATCGAGGAGTATGTGGGAGCCATCATGGGTATCCAGATCCCGCTGTTGGTTATTGACCTGAGAGCGTCTAGGTCATGTCTGCATGTCTCCCGAACCCGTAGGGTCTACACACTTAAGGTTCGGTGACGCTAGGGTTATTAGGAAGACTAGTATGTGACTACCGAATGTTGTTCGGAGTCCCGGATGGGATCCTGGACGTCACGAGGAGCTCCGTAAGGGTCCGGAGGTAAAGATTTATATATGGGAAGTTGTCAAACGGACACCGGGAAGTTTCGGGGTCATACCGGTATTGTACCGGGGCCACCGGAAGGGTTCCGGGGGTCCACCGGGAGGGGCCACCCCTCCCGGGGGGCCACATGGGCTGCGTGGGGCAGGGAGCCAGCCCCTGGTGGGCTGGCCGCACCCCTCCCTTGGGCCCTTGCGCCTAGGGTTGAGGGGGGGAACCCTAGAGGGGGCGCCCCCTTGGCTTGGGGGGCAAGCCACCCTCTCCCCCTCTCCCCTTGGCCGCCGCACCCCCCCCTAGATGGGTTCTAGGGGGGCGGCCCCCTTCTCCCTTCCCCCTATAAATAGAGGGGTGAGGGGAGGGCAGCCGGACCACCCTCCAAGGCGCAGCCCTCCCCTCCCCAACACCTCTGCTCCTCCGTTGTGTGCTTGGCGAAGCCCTGTCGGAGTACTGCCTCTCCACCATCACCACGCCGTCGTGCTGCCGGTGGAGCTGTCTTCCTCAACCTCTCCTTTCCCCTTGCTGGATCAAGAAGGAGGAGATGTCTCCCGTCCCGTACGTGTGTTGAACGCGGAGGTGCTGTCCGTTCAGCACTTGGTCATCGGTGATTCGAATCACGTTCGAGTACGACTCCATCATCACCTTGCAAGCTTCCGCACGTGATCTACATGTGGTATGTAGATGCAAACTCACTCCCTCGACTCGTTGCTTAGATGAACTCATAGATGGATCTTGGTGAAACCGTAGGAAAATTTTTAATTTTCTGCAAACGTTCCCCAACAGTGGTATCAGAGCTAGGTCTATGCGTAGTTCTCTTTGCACGAGTAGAACACAATTTTGTTGTGGGCGTGGATTTTGTCATCTTACTTGCCTCTACTAGTCTTTTCTTGCTCAACGGTATTGTGGGATGAAGCGGCCGGACCAACCTTACACGTACGCTTACGTGAGACCGGTTCCACCGTCTGACATGCACTAGTTGCATAAGGTGGCTGGCGGGTGTCTGTCTCTCCCACTTTAGTTGGAGCGGAATCGATGAACAGGGCACTTATGAAGGGTAAATAGAAGTTGACAAAATCACGTTGTGGTGATTCGTAGGTAAGAAAACATTCTTGCTAGAACCCAATTGCAGCCACGTAAAAGATGCAACAACAATTAGAGGACGTCTAACTTGTTTTTGCAGCGATTGATCATGTGATGTGATATGGCCAGAAGTTGTGATGAATGATGAATTATGATGTATGAGATCATGTTCTTTGTAATAGGATTCACGACTTGCATGTCGATGAGTATGACAACCGGCAGGAGCCATAGGAGTTGTCTTTATTTTTTGTATGACCTGCGTGTCATTGAAGAACGCCATGTAACTCACTTTACTTTATTGCTAAACGCGTTAGCCATAGAAGTAGAAGTAGTCATTGGCGTGACAACTTCATGAAGACACGATGATGGAGATCATGGTGTCAAGCCGGTGACAAGATGATCATGGAGCCCCGAAGATGAAGATCAATGGAGCTATATGATATTGGCCATATCATGTCACAACTATATAATTGCATGTGATGTTTATTATGTTTATGCATCTTGTTTACTTAAGACGACGGTAGTAAATAAGATGATCCCTTACAAAAATTTCAAGAAGTGTTCTCCCCTAACTGTGCACCGTTGCTACAGTTCGTCGCTTCTAAGCACCACGTGATGATCGGGTGTGATGGATTCTTACGTTCACATACAACGGGTGTAAGACAGTTTTACACAGCGAAAACACTTAGGGTTAACTTGACGAGCCTAGCATGTGCAGACATGGCCTTGGAACACGGAGACCGAAAGGTCGAACACGAATCGTATGGAAGATACGATCAACATGAGAATGTTCACCGACGATGACTAGTCCGTCTCACGTGATGATCGGACACGGCCTAGTCGACTCGGATCGTGTAACACTTAGATGACTAAAGGGATGTCTAATCTGAGTGGGAGTTCATAATTTGATTAGAACTTAATTATCATGAACTTAGTCTAAAACCTTTGCAAATATGTCTTGTAGATCAATGGCCAACGCTAATGTCAACATGAACTTCAACGCGTTCCTAGAGAAAACCAAGCTGAAAGATGATGGCAGCAACTATACGGACTGGGTCCGGAACCTGAGGATCATCCTCATAGCTGCCAGGAAACAATATGTCCTAGAAGGACCGCTAGGTGACGCTCCCGTCCCAGAGAACCAAGACATTATGAATGCTTGGCAGTCTCGTGCTGATGATTACTCCCTCGTTCAGTGCGGCATGCTTTACAGCTTAGAACCGGGGCTCCAAAAGCGTTTTGAGCACCACGGAGCATATGAGATGTTCGAAGAGCTGAAACTAGTTTTTCAAGCTCATGCTCGGGTCGAGAGATATGATGTCTCCGACAAGTTCTACAGTTGTAAGATGGAGGAAAACAGTTCTGTCAGTGAGCACATCCCGAAGATGTCTGGGTTGCACAACCGTATGACCCAGCTGAACATTAACCTCCCAGATGAGGCGGTCATTGACAGAATCCTCCAGTCGCTCCCACCAAGATACAAGAGCTTTGTGATGAACTACAACATGCAGGGGATGGAAAAGACCATTCCTGAAGTGTTCTCGATGCTGAAGTCAGCAGAGGCTGAAATCAAGAAAGAACATCAAGTGTTGATGGTCAATAAGACCACTAAGTTCAAGAAGGGCAAGGGTAAGAAGAACTTCAAGAAGGACGGCAAGGAGGTTGCCGCGCCTGGTAAGCCAGTTACCAGGAAGAAGTCAAAGAATGGACCCAAGCCTGAGACTGAGTGCTTTTATTGCAAGGGGAAGGGTCACTGGAAGCGGAACTGCCCCAAATACTTAGCGGATAAGAAGGCCGGCAACACCAAAGGTATATTTGATATACATGTGATTGATGTGTACCTTACCAGTACTCGTAGTAACTCCTGGGTATTTGATACCGGTGCCGTTGCTCATATTTGTAACTCACAGCAGGAGCTGCGGAATAAACGGAGACTGGCGAAGGACGAGGTGACTATGCGCGTCGGGAATGGTTCCAGAGTCAATGTGATCGCCGTCGGCATGCTGCCTCTACATTTACCTACGGGATTACTTTTGAACCTTAATAATTGTTATTTAGTGCCAAGTTTGAGCATGAACATTGTATCTGGATCTCGTTTAATACGAGATGGCTACTCATTTAAGTCTGAGAATAATGGTTGTTCGATTTATATGAGAGATATGTTTTATGGTCATGATCCGATGGTCAATGGTTTATTCTTAATGAATCTCGAGCGTAATATTACACATGTTCATAGTGTAGATGCCAAAAGATGTAAAGTTGATAACGATAGTCCCACATACTTGTGGCACTGCTGCCTTGGTCACATTGGTGTCAAGCGCATGAAGAAGCTCCATGCTGATGGACTTTTGGAGTCTCTTGATTATGAATCGTTTGACACATGCGAACCATGCCTCTTGGGCAAAATGACCAAGACTCCGTTCTCCGGAACAATGGAGCGAGCAACCAACTTGTTGGAAATCATACATACCGATGTGTGCGGTCCAATGAGCGTTGAGTCTCGCGGAGGATATCGTTATGTTCTCACTCTCACTGATGACTTGAGTAGATATGGGTATGTCTACTTATTGAAACACAAGTCTGAGACCTTTGAAAAGTTCAAGGAATTTCAGAATGAGGTAGAGAATCAACGTGACCGAAAGATAAAATTCTTACGATCAGATCGTGGAGGAGAATACTTAAGTCACGAATTTGGTACGCACTTAAGGAAATGTGGAATCATTTCACAACTAACGCCGCCTGGAACACCTCAGCGAAACGGTATGTCCGAACGTCGTAATCGCACTCTATTGGATATGGTGCGGTCTATGATGTCTCTTACCGATTTACCGCTATCATTTTGGGGATACGCTCTAGAGACAGCTACATTCACTTTAAATAGGGCACCGTCTAAATCCGTTGAGACGACACCGTATGAATTATGGTTTGGAAAGAAACCTAAGCTGTCGTTTCTAAAAGTTTGGGGATGCGATGCTTATGTCAAGAAACTTCAACCTGAAAAGCTCGAACCCAAGTCGGAAAAATGCGTATTCATAGGATACCCTAAGGAAACTGTCGGGTATACCTTCTACTTAAGATCCGAAGGCAAGTTCTTTGTTGCCAAGAACGGATGCTTTCTGGAAAAAGAGTTTCTCTCGAAAGAAGTAAGTGGGAGGAAAGTAGAACTCGATGAAGTACTACCTCTTGAACGGGAAAGTGGCGCAGCGCAGGAAACCGTTCCTGTGATGCCCACACCAACTGAAGAGGAAAACAATGATGATGATCAAGGTACTTTGGATCAAGTTACTGCTGAACTTCGTAGGTCCACAAGGACACGTTCCGCACCAGAGTGGTACGGCAACCCTGTCCTGGAAATCATGTTGTTAGACAACAATGAACCTTCGAACTATGAAGAAGCGATGGCGGGCCCGGATTCCAACAAATGGCTTGAAGCCATGAAATCCGAGATAGAATCCATGTATGAAAACAAAGTATGGACTTTGACAGACTTGCCCGATGATCGGCAAGCGATAGAAAACAAATGGATTTTTAAGAAGAAGACGGACGCGGATGGCAATGTTACCATTTATAAGGCTCGACTTGTCGCTAAGGGTTATCGACAAGTTCAAGGGATTGACTACGACGAGACTTTCTCTCCCGTAGCGAAGCTGAAGTCCGTCCGAATCATGTTAGCAATTGCCGCATACTATGATTATGAGATATGGCAGATGGACGTCAAAACGGCATTCCTTAACGGACATCTTAAGGAAGAGCTGTATATGATGCATCCGGAAGGTTTTGTCGATCCTCGGAACGCTAACAAAGTATGCAAGCTCCAGCGATCCATTTATGGACTGGTGCAAGCATCTCGGAGTTGGAACATTCGCTTTGATGAGATGATCAAAGTGTTTGGGTTTATGCAGACTTATGGAGAAGCCTGCGTTTACAAGAAAGTGAGTGGGAGCTCTGTAGCATTTCTCATATTATATGTAGATGACATACTCTTGATGGGAAATAATATAGAATTTCTGGACAACATTAAGGCCTACTTGAATAAGTGTTTTTCAATGAAGGACCTTGGAGAAGCTGCTTACATATTAGGCATCAAGATCTATAGAGATAGATCGAGACGCCTCATAGGTCTTTCACAAAGCACATACCTTGATAAGATTTTGAAGAGGTTCAAAATGGATCAGTCCAAGAAGGGGTTCTTGCCTATGTTACAAGGTGTGAGACTGAGCTCGGCTCAGTCACCGACCACGGCAAAAGATAAAGAAGAGATGAGTGTCATCCCCTATGCTTCAGCCATAGGATCTATTATGTATGCCATGCTGTGTACCAGACCCGATGTAAACCTTGCCGTAAGTATGGTAGCAAGATACCAAAGTAATCCCGGCAAGGAACACTGGACAGCGGTCAAGAATATCCTGAAGTACCTGAAAAGGACGAAGGACATGTTTCTCGTTTATGGAGGAGACGAAGAGCTCGTCGTAAAGGGTTACGTCGACGCTAGCTTCGACTCAGATCTGGATGACTCTAAGTCACAAACCGGATACGTGTATATGTTGAATGGTGGAGCAGTAAGCTGGTGCAGCTGCAAGCAGAGCGTCATGGCGGGATCTACGTGCGAAGCGGAGTACATGGCAGCCTCGGAGGCAGCGCATGAAGCGATTTGGGTGAAGGAGTTCATCACCGACCTAGGAGTCATACCCAATGCGTCGGGGCCGATCAAACTCTTCTGTGACAACACTGGAGCTATTGCCCTCGCCAAGGAGCCCAGGTTTCACAAGAAGACCAGGCACATCAAGCGTCGTTTCAACTCCATCCGTGAAAATGTTCAAGATGGAGACATAGAGATTTGCAAAGTGCACATGGATCTGAATGTCGCAGATCCGCTGACTAAACCTCTCTCGCGTGCAAAACATGATCAACACGAGAACTCTATGGGTGTTCGATTCATCACAATGTAACTAGATTGGTGACTCTAGTGCAAGTGGGAGACTGTTGGAAATATGCCCTAGAGGCAATAATAAAAGTATTATTATATTTCAATGTTCATGATAAATGTCTTTTATTCATGCTATAACTGTATTATCCGGAAATCGTAATACACGTGTGAATACTTAGACCACAATATGTCCCTGGTGAGCCTCTAGTTGACTAGCTCGTTGTGATCAACAGATAGACATGGTTTCCTGACTATGGACATTGGATGTCGTTGATAACGGGATCACATCATTAGGAGAATGATGTGATGGACAAGACCCAATCCTAAGCATAGCATAAAAGATCGTGTAGTTCGTTTTGCTAGAGCTTTGCCAATGTCAAGTATTTCTTCCTTCGACCATGAGATCGTGTAACTCCCGGATACCGTAAGAGTGCCTTGGGTGTATCAAACGTCACAACGTAACTGGGTGACTATAAAGGTGCATTACAGGTATCTCCGAAAGTATCTGTTGGGTTGACACGGATCGAGACTGGGATTTGTCACTCCGTATGACGGAGAGGTATCTCTGGGCCCACTCGGTAATGCATCATCATTATGAGCTCAATGTGACCAAGGTGTTGGACACAGGATCATGCATTACGGTACGAGTAAAGTGACTTGCCGGTAACGAGACTGAACAAGGTATTGGGATACCGACGATCGAGTCTCGGGCAAGTAACGTACCGATTGACAAAGGGAATTTCATACAGGGTTTGATCGAATCCTCGACATCGTGGTTCATCCGATGACAACATCGAGGAGTATGTGGGAGCCATCATGGGTATCCAGATCCCGCTGTTGGTTATTGACCTGAGAGCGTCTAGGTCATGTCTGCATGTCTCCCGAACCCGTAGGGTCTACACACTTAAGGTTCGGTGACGCTAGGGTTATTAGGAAGACTAGTATGTGACTACCGAATGTTGTTCGGAGTCCCGGATGGGATCCTGGATGTCACGAGGAGCTCCGGAAGGGTCCGGAGGTAAAGATTTATATATGGTAAGTTGTCAAACGGACACCGGGAAGTTTCGGGGTCATACCGGTATTGTACCGGGGCCACCGGAAGGGTTCCGAGGGTCCACCGGGAGGGGCCACCCCTCCCGGGGGGCCACATGGGCTGCGTGGGGCAGGGAGCCAGCCCCTGGTGGGCTGGGCGCACCCCCTCCCTTGGGCCCTTGCGCCTAGGGTTGAGGGGGGGAACCCTAGAGGGGGCGCCCCCTTGGCTTGGGGGGCAAGCCACCCTCTCCCCCTCTCCCCTTGGCCGCCGCCCCCCCTCTAGATGGGTTCTAGAGGGGCCGGCCCCCTTCTCCCTTCTCCCTATAAATAGAGGGGTGAGGGGAGGGCAGCCGCACCACCCTCCAAGGCGCAGCCCTCCCCTCCCCAACACCTCTGCTCCTCCGTTGTGTGCTTGGCGAAGCCCTGTCGGAGTACTGCCTCTCCACCATCACCACGCCGTCGTGCTGCCGGTGGAGCTGTCTTCCTCAACCTCTCCTTTCCCCTTGCTGGATCAAGAAGGAGGAGACGTCTCCCGTCCCGTATGTGTGTTGAACGCGGAGGTGCTGTCCGTTCAGCACTTGGTCATCGGTGATTCGAATCACATTCGAGTACGACTCCATCATCACCTTGCAAGCTTCTGCACGCGATCTACAAGTGGTATGTAGATGCAAACTCACTCCCTCGACTCGTTGCTTAGATGAACTCATAGATGGATCTTGGTGAAACCGTAGGAAAAATTTTAATTTTCTGCAAACGTTCCCCAACAACGGGAGCGTCACCTAGCGGTCCTTCTAGGACATATTGTTTCCTGGCAGCTATGAGGATGATCCTCAGGTTCCGGACCCAGTCCGTATAGTTGCTGCCATCATCTTTCAGCTTGGTTTTCTCTAGGAACGCGTTGAAGTTCATGTTGACATTAGCGTTGGCCATTGATCTACAAGACATATTTGCAAAGGTTTTAGACTAAGTTCATGATAATTAAGTTCTAATCAAATTATGAACTCCCACTTAGATTAGACATCCCTCTAGTCATCTAAGTGTTACACGATCCGAGTCGACTAGCCCGTGTCCGATCATCACGTGAGACGGACTAGTCATCGTCGGTGAACATTCTCATGTTGATCGTATCTTCCATACGATTCGTGTTCGACCTTTCGGTCTCCGTGTTCCGAGGCCATGTCTGCACATGCTAGGCTCGTCAAGTTAACCCTAAGTGTTTTCGCCGTGTAAATCTGTCTTACACCCGTTGTATGTGAACGTAAGAATCCATCACACCCGATCATCACGTGGTGCTTAGAAGCGACGAACTGTAGCAACGGTGCACAGTTAGGGGAGAACACTTCTTGAAATTTTTGTAAGGGATCATCTTATTTACTACCGTCGTCCTAAGTAAACAAGATGCATAAACATAATAAACATCACATGCAATTATATAGTTGTGACATGATATGGCCAATATCATATAGCTCCATTGATCTTCATCTTCGGGGCTCCATGATCATCTTGTCACCGGCTTGACACCATGATCTCCATCATCATGATCTCCATCATCGTGTCTTCATGAAGTTGTGACGCCAACGACTACTTCTACTTCTATGACTAATGTTTAGCAATAAAGTAAAGTAGTTTACATGGCGTTATCCAATGACACGCAGGTCATACAAAAATAAAGACAACTCCTATGGCTCCTGCCGGTTGTCATACTCATCGACATGCAAGTCGTGAATCCTATTACAAAGAACATGATCGCATACATCACAATTCATCATTCATCACAACTTCTGGCCATATCACATCACATGATCAATCGCTGCAAAAACAAGTTAGACGTCCTCTAATTGTTGTTGCATCTTTTACGTGGCTGCAATTGGGTTCTAGCAAGAACGTTTTCTTACCTACGAATCACCACAACGTGATTTTGTCAACTTCTATTTATCCTTCATAAGGGCCCTGTTCATCGAATCCGCTCCAACTAAAGTGGGAGAGACAGACACCCGCCAGCCACCTTATGCAACTAGTGCATGTCAGTCGGTGGAACCGGTCTCACGTAAGCGTACGTGTAAGGTTGGTCCGGGCCGCTTCATCCCACAATACCGTTGAGCAAGAAAAGACTAGTAGAGGCAAGTAAGATGACAAAATCCACGCCCACAACAAAATTGTGTTCTACTCGTGCAAAGAGAACTACTCATAGACCTAGCTCATGATGCCACTGTTGGGGAACGTTGCAGAAAATTAAAATTTTTCCTACGGTTTCACCAAGATCCATCTATGAGTTCATCTAAGCAACGAGTCAAGGGAGTGAGTTTGCATCTACATACCACTTGTAGATCGCGTGCGGAAGCTTGCAAGGTTATGATGGAGTCGTACTCGACGTGATTCGAATCACCGATGACCAAGTGCTGAACGGACAACACCTCCGCGTTCAACACACGTACGGGACGGGAGACGTCTCCTCCTTCTTGATCCAGCAAGGGGAAAGGAGAGGTTGAGGAAGACAGCTCCACCGGCAGCACGACGGCGTGGTGATGGTGGAGAGGCAGTACTCCGACAGGGCTTCGCCAAGCACACAACGGAGGAGGAGAGGTGTTGGGGAGGGGAGGGCTGCGCCTTGGAGGGTGGTGCGGCTGCCCTCCCCTCACCCCTCTATTTATAGGGAGAAGGGAGAAGGGGGCCGGCCCCTCTAGAACCCATCTAGAGGGGGGGCGGCGGCCAAGGGGAGAGGGGGAGAGGGTGGCTTGCCCCCCAAGCCAAGGGGGCGCCCCCTCTAGGGTTCCCCCCCTCAACCCTAGGCGCAAGGGCCCAAGGGAGGGGGTGCGCCCAGCCCACCAGGGGCTGGCTCCCTGCCCCACGCAGCCCATGTGGTCCCCCGGGAGGGGTGGCCCCTCCCGGTGGACCCCCGGAACCCTTCCGGTGGCCCCGGTACAATACCGGTATGACCCCGAAACTTCCCGATGTCCGTTTGACAACTTCCCATATATAAATCTTTACCTCCGGACCCTTCCGGAGCTCCTCGTGACGTCCGGGATCCCATCCGGGACTCCGAACAACATTCGGTAGTCACATACTAGTCTTCCTAATAACCCTAGCGTCACCGAACCTTAAGTGTGTAGACCCTACGGGTTCGGGAGACATGCAGACATGACCGAGACGCTCTCAGGTCAATAACCAACAACGGGATCTGGATACCCATGATGGCTCCCACATGCTCCTCGATGTTGTCATCGGATGAACCACGATGTCGAGGATTCGATCAAACCCTGTATGCAATTCCCTTTGTCAATCAGTACGTTACTTGCCCGAGACTCGATCGTCGGTATCCCAATACCTTGTTCAGTCTCGTTACCGGCAAGTCACTTTACTCGTACCGTAATGCATGATACCGTGTCCAACAACTTGGTCACATTGAGCTCATTATGATGATGCATTACCGAGTGGGCCTAGAGATACCTCTCCGTCATACGGAGTGACAAATCCCAATCTCGATCCGTGTCAACCCAACAGATACTTTCGGAGATACCTGTAATGCACCTTTATAGTCACCCAGTTATGTTGTGACGTTTGATACACCCAAGGCACTCTTACGGTATCCGGGAGTTACACGATCTCATGGTCGAAGGAAGAGATACTTGACATTGGCAAAGCTCTAGCAAAACGAACTACACGATCTTTTATGCTATGCTTACGATTGGGTCTTGTCCATCACATCATTCTCCTAATGATGTGATCCCGTTATCAACAACATCCAATGTCCATAGTCAGGAAACCATGACTATCTGTTGATCACAACGAGCTAGTCAACTAGAGGCTCACCAGGGACATATTGTGGTCTAAGTATTCACACGTGTATTACGATTTCCGGATAATACAGTTATAGCATGAACAAAAGACATTTATCATGAACATTGAAATATAATAATACTTTTATTATTGCCTCTAGGGCATATTTCCAACAAAAATGATATGGATGAATTATGATATGTGATACATCAGCCAAAGAACTTACAATTTTAACCTTTTTCCACCATTCATCATCTTGTGACACAGTATTGTTCACATAGTCCCATCTGGCTCTGGTCTCCTGCAACTTGAGTTTCTTGAATACGCTGAAATCACCTTTAAGCTTGTCCCATTTGTTTTTCAATTGCGTCTGTGTGTAGTCAAGCCCAGTTCTCATATTGAATTGCCTTGTCACCTCATCAAATGCACTTGGTGTCAAATAATTTCCTGGCCTATTTCCAGCATTCGCTTGCACGACAAACAACTCGCAGACAATCTGAGTGTTCTCAGCGATCTATTCAGCAGTCATGCTCGACACTTCTCTAAGAAAAATGCATGTCCCTTTGATCCTCAAATGTATGCAACACATGGACAACAATACATGGAGTGGAAACAAAAAAAAATCTTGTCTAGCCACAATCATATAAAATGAATAATGTATGCACATACCACATTGACAAAGCAGTACACATACCACACTTCAAGCCAGTGCACACTTATGAAAAAATAATACTCATTGACAATTTCATGCCTAGCCACAATCAGATATTAAACTAACAAATGTATGCACAAATCACATGTACACAGCAGTACACATACCACTTCACACATTTGCACTCTTATGAAAAATAAACTCATTTGCATCTAGAATAGCTTCACCATGGATGCCATGGGAGGACCTTGGGGAAGAAGGAAAAGGAAGCTCACCTAGGGTTGATGCCGTCGAGGATGGGGCTCAGAAGTTGAGGAGGGGTCCGTGGAGATCAGCACCGACGTCGGGCGGTGGTATGTAGCCGGTGGGGGTGTTGCGATGGGTAGCGGCGGGGATGCACCTTCTGGGTGGTCTTCTGGAAGGGAATCGGCGGGGATGTCCCTGTATACGCTGGATCTGGCGGTGGAAGGGAGCTCTGGCCGGCGGAGAAGTGGATCCGGCCGTGGCGGCGGGGGCGGCGGCAACTGGAAGGTAGGTCGAGGGAGAGGGGAACTGCTTGGTAGCGCAATGATTCGAGGGAGAGGGGGACTGCAAGAGCGCATTGCCTTTGACCGTATCGAGTCGGGTTGTTCCTTGAACTGTTTTCTTAAGCGGGGGCATTTTCGATGTAAATATGAGAAACTTCTCCTTTCATTTTCCTAGAGCTGGGCTTTACGGGCTTCGAGATTTTACACAGGAGAAGAGTTCGACTTCTCGAATACAACTTCTAGAGCTCAAACGTTCAGCACAGCTTCTCTCCAAAAATTTGAAGAGTTAGAAGCTGGAGGAGATCAGAACAGGCCCAAAGTTCAACAAAAGCCAAGCTTGGTTCAAAACCTAGAACCTCATTTAGTCCCAGGGCTACTACTAGAATCACAAAGCAAAATTACAAGAAAAATAAAGGCTCGCCATGCATCTGGGCTCCATTGACAGACCAAGCCTATGGATGGCGGAGCAGAAGAGCTTCATTTCTGGACGTGGAGTAACTGAGCGCGAGCTCAAATGCGCTCGTTATCCACATCGTTGGTTAGCGTCTCCAGATCTATGCCTGTAGTTTTATACGAGCGTCGGTGGTCTTCCAGAAATTGAGTACTGTTGCGTAATACGTACGTGGCAGCGTTGTGTAGTGGGCCGGAGGTAACGCTCGGACGGACGGCAGTTTCCTGCCAGGACGGTGTTCCATGGATCAGAATCGAAGCCGCCGTCTGATCCGTGGATCGGGAAGTTTGCTTTTCCGTCTGGCCGCCCCAGAGTCGAATTGAATGGAGGGTCCAGCGTCGTGTCTTGCAAAGCGAGTGGCGTTTTGAAGGCGACGACGGGGAGATAGAGGTCTGGAGCGGCGGTGGCGATCCACCATGGAGTTTTTGATGCAACCAATAGGCAGGTACGTGGATCCTCTTTCCGCCGGCGAGATTGTCTGCACTCTTTGGGTGTTGGTTTAGCTTGTTGACTGCGGTTGCTTTTCTCGCATGATTTAGATCTGCTCTGCTTGAGGAGGTAGGAGAGGGGTTGGTGCCTGCGCCTCTAGTTGCGGATGACGGTGTGCCGGAGCAGCAGAGGCTGCCGGAACAGTAGATGGCGGCGGAGAGCGGCGAAGCACAGATCTTGTGAGCGGCGGAGGCCACAGCGGGCGGAAGGGATCTGACGTCCGAGGCTCTGAGCTCTCGACGGGGAAGATGAATCCCCAGGTACCCCGATGGAATAAGAGGTCAGTGGAAAAGCTTCCTTATGCCATCAGAGATGCAAAGATTTTAGTAAATAAAAATCGACAACAGTGCAGAAACCAGGCAGGTATAGCTTTCTGGATTCAGAAATAGTTAGCACACTGCATTCATTTGAAACTCCCTGATATGAGAGATGCAAAGATTTTAGTAAAGAAAAAAATTGACAGTAGTAGCGAATTCAGGTAGCTATAGTTTTCTGGGTTCAGAGGAGTTAGTACACTGCATTCAGATAATTGACATTCAGATAAGGAAAAACTTCCTTCTGTCATCAGACATGTAAAGATTTTAGTAAACATAAATTGACAACACTAAAAAAATCAGGCGCCTATAGCTTTCAGGGGTCAGAGTAGTTAGTTCGCTGCATTCAGTTGAAAACTCCTTCATACGAGAGATACATAGATTTTAATAAAGAAAAATTGACTGCACTAAAGAAATCAGGGAGCTATAGCTCTCTGGGTTCAGAGGAGTAAGTACAGTGCATTCAGATAATTCATGCTTACTATTTGGTGTTTGCAGACTGAGGATTGGTGCTGCTGCACCAAGCAGGACACCTTGCTCAACTCGAATCAGTGTGTTTCAGAAGGCTGTTAGGAATTTGAGAGAGGATGGGAAATGCTGCTGGACAAATACAAGATGAGAACACATCCTTACATGACAGCCTTTTGAGATTAGGCAGAAATACTGCTGGGCATCTAAATGATCAGCTTGCTGCAACTTCAAGCAGAACTGGATGTGAAATGTGAGCACAAAGAAAATGTTTGTTTTGAAAAATATTATTGACGCCGACATGAGAAAGTAATTGTTAAGTGTGTGCTTAATATTTTGTGCATGTTTTTTGCAGATCAGATGGAGAGAGAATCCCGTGCATCGGCATTGAATGTGCAGATGGGTTTGGTTGAAGGGATTATTGACATCTCTGACAGTGAACGCAACGATGAAGTTAATTTTGAAGAGTGGTCTGATCCTGAGCATGCTAAACTGGTTGAGACAGATAGAAGGTTGAGAGAGCAAGAGGAGAAAGATGCAGAGGTCGTGAAGATGTATCAGGAAATGTATGGCAAAAATGATGGGCACCAAGAAGTCTCAGGCACGGATAATGATTCACTTGTTGAGAAGCACCGTAAGTTAAGGGAGCAAGAGGAAAAAGACACCAAGGTTGCAATGATGTATCAAACACTGTATGATCAAAATGGTAAGTGCGGCTGAAGGAAAATGAGATACAGTAAATCATGGTGGTCATAAACTGGACAACAGTTATCTAAGCCGTTTTTTAGTAGTCATCTAAGCCATTTGTGTGTTTCTGCAGCTACTGAAGCTCAGATCACCAATGTGCCAGCAAACAGAATTCTTGCTCAGGCGGCAAAACCTGCAGGTCGGGAAAGAAGCCCCATGGAGGGTGGGCGTAGAGGTAGGTTACTAAACAGAGTAGAGTAGATATTGAGCGTATCATGCCATAGGGTTACAATTTTTTCAAGTAGAAACAGTACCACAACTGTGAAATATGCTGACAGTGATTTAGCTGCTCTTGCAAATGTAGATGCAGCTGTTCAGGTGAATGAACATGCCGGGGAGAGTTCATACATGGAAGAAAATTTTAAATTTGTGTTTTGAGAATGCACTTTGAATATTTACTAACAACAACTTTGCTTTGCAGGACGGGGGTGCGTTGGTGGTGCCTCCAGGGCAGGGAACATGAATTCCATGAAGTGGTCTTGGAGGCGGAAAGGGAAGAAGTCGGAAACAGGATCCAAGGGGCAGAGGAGAGTGAGGTTCTCGAACACTGTGGAGACGATATGCCCATCGAAATCCTGAGTGAAGACAGTTCTAGTGATGATGGAATGCAGCAAGCGAAGATGATCACGAGCCTGCACATCTACCTGGTAGCAACGTAGATGGTTTGGATACATTAGTTGCAAATGACATCGTGGCGGCGAGGTCAAAGGAGGGTGGAAGAACCACCGTCAGCCATGTCAGGAGTGCAGCACGCGGTGGAGTTGGTACGTGCCTCCGTGATGCCCGTGACCACCATATTTTGTAAGGACTAGTTTTCTTTAGATAGTAGACATAAATGTTCTGCAATTGCAGACGCTGCTCCGCACGGACATGGGACTCACAAAGGCCCTGGGACCAGCCGATATCGGGAGTAGCCCATGTGGGAGAATTGAGCGTCGCGAGAGCGAACCTGGATACACATTTCAGTGGTTCATCAGGTTAGTGCAAGCCTGGATGGTCGACAGTCATGCATTTGTAGCAAAGATGATGTTGGAAATGTTGAAGGTGCACATAATTTTCCAAAAAATGAATAATTCGGCATGGCGGGGAGGGTGGCAGTCCTCCGGTTAAGATTCGGTGGTATAGCCTTTGATTAGTCGGCGCATTTCATCAGCAATATCAATGTGATGCTGATAAGCACCTAAAATTCCTGATTAGGATTATGATGATTCTTTATAGTTCTCTCAGCAAAAGAGTACATTTCCCATACTGTTGCTTCTGGGTTGATCTGCTAGAATAGTGGTAGCAAGCCATCGCTTGAATTCATCAAAGGACTCAGTAACTTCTACGGCATGCTTAGCAGAGATATGTGATGTTGGTGCTGGGGGGTCTCCGGTGTGTTCTGATGTATGGCTACGTGTGGGTACGTCCTCAGCAGCCGTCTCCCCCAGTAAGGAATAAGGACAGTAAGATTGACCAGTCATAGAAAGCATGAAAAATCTTGAAAATGTAACTGTGACTCGTAGGACTGGTCAAATAAAGATTCCTGTGAAATGTTTGGAAAAATACTGATGTCAACAACTTCCTTTGTGCACAGTTATGCAGTAATGCTGGATATAATCACATCTGCTGGCTTACATGCAAAAAGGTTTGTAGTTAAAAATCCTTAATTTACAACAGTCCTTGGTTGACGTTTGAGCAGATGTTGGCAGAGCAATTTGGTCATCTAATACATGAGCACATAATAATTCTTGTTAATAAATCAATCAGATCTAGCGGTACTAATAGATGGTAGAGCATGATATCTTACTTCTGATGAGAATATAATTAGATATGATAATATATGTGCGTGGAATGGTATCTGAAAGTACTGCATAATGGAGAGATCGACAAACTAAGATGCATCACTGACAATAAAATTCAGTTTGGCATGAACATCTGATTTGGGTAGGAAAAACCTTGGTCTACCAACTGCGCGGCATGCGCGACAAACATCAGGAGAACCAAATCAAACCTTAGATGGCACACTGCGCAGCATGCATGTAGATCGAGTGGGTGTGATGTACTTGATCAGCCGGTGTAGCTAGTGAATGTATACGGTGGCCGGTCAGCACGTAGACCAAGGTAGTGATGTGACTAGTGTCAAAGTGTTGTTAGAAAAAGGTCTCAAAGTTAAAAAAAAAACTGTAGCTGGTGGAACTTGAAAAAAAAACGCAGGCGCAATGATTTGCAGAGCTTAGTACTACTCCATGTGTGGCGCCGGTCGTATTTTATTAGTAGAACCCATGATTACAGCAGACTATATACAGACACAAAAGAACCATCAGGGCTGATGACAAAGGGCTTAGCGCGTACTTCCAAATCTAAATGACAGATTGCATAGTTCGTGGTACATTTGGGACAACACTCAGGCTAATTAGCTAAAGGACCGTTTAACTGGTTTGCTGCCCAAAATTAGGACTAACAACGCCAGGACAAGCAGGTGGTTAGTGCCGGCGAGGAGCACCAATGTGCATCTGCTGAATCTGTGGCTGAGCAGGTAGATCTGCCGATGTGGGGCTTGGTGCTCGATCTCGGTGCCGGCAGGGAAATGCTGCTCCCGGCATGATCACTGGTGGAGAGACGAAGCTGGATGCACTGATAGAGGCTGCTGCAATCCGTGCCGGTGGGAGAGGCCATGGCGACTCAGCTCCGGCAGGTACGTGTAACTGGATCTCATGAATGGACAGAGTACAGCCTGCGGGCATGGGGCAAAACAAGGTAAATCTAGTATCAGAAAGCACGTATTATGTTTGTGGAACTGAAATCTTACATTTTGTTGAAGCACTTGTAGAACCGGACTCCAGCCCGGGAGGGCCGGGACGACGAAGGTGACGACCTAGCCACCACAATCAGGACAAGGAATGAGCAGGAGTATCTCCCTAGGGCGCGAGGAAGAAGATGAGGAGGTCATGACCGGCGATCTGGTTTCTTGCGGCGCGTTGGTTGAAGAGAATGAGGAGAGGAGAAGAGCAGGAAGGATCTCGAGGAGGGGGTGGTTGGTGAGTTGCAGTAAATCAAGGGGCTGGTGTGGACGGCGGCCGTTAGTGGGATGGGGGCTGAGCCGTGGCCCTTGGTTGCAGGCCCGTCTGAGCCGGTTACTCTGGGATGACGCCCGTGACATTAATTGGGGTAGGTAGGCGGGCCCCGCTCCGGAAATAGATTGGCCGAATACATAGGAATATACATGGGAAGTTGTGAATCTTGATGCTAGCGAACGACTGTGATATTGAGTGCATCTGAGCTCGAGCTCAGAATAGCACTTCCCTTCATTTCTTCGCTAGTCCAGTCCATCACGGATCTGGTTTCCTCCGGCACATCCGCCCTAGTCACTTCCCTTCGAAAAACATAATGGTAGTGATGCCACGATGGAGTCTGTTGCCACCCTTGTCGTCTTGCTCTACTGCGTTTAGGTCGCTGGCCCCGGGCTTCGTAGCCTGGGCGGCGAGCTTGGGGATAGGCACCATGATAATGTCAAATCTCGGTTGTGGGCTCTGCCACATGCGTCGCCTCGGGCAGCACCGTGGCGCCAGGAGCATTAGACCATAAATACATATCAGAAGTAGGACGTAGGGTATTACTCCCTCTGTAAAAAAATACACGAGCATTTAGATCACTACTTTAGTGATCTAAACACTCTTATATTTCTTTACGGAGGAAGTACCTCTCCGAGACAGCCATGTTCACCACCCTACCAAGGGTAATGTTCACAGCCTGAACCCCCTTGTGTGAACTCCCTTCTGACACTTACGGCCATGTTCACCACCCTATCAAGGGTAACGAGGTTTCTACTTATCATCAGCGTCGGTGGGATTTTTTTTTTTGATGGGCAACAAGAGAAGCTCTGCTTTTTCTTTAAAGGAGGGGAGAACAGGATACAAATACAAGATCACGTAACAAGGACATGTAGGAGCATATAAGAACTGTTAAGTAGGGAAACACAAGCACGCTAAGGTTTTGCCTCCCCAAAGACTTTGGCTAGCGCATCAAGCACCGTTTCTGGACATGTTCTTTTCCTTTCCTTACACAGGTTGCACTAAACTGAACTTGTCCCAGATGTGTCTTGGCTAGGAGCTAGGAGGTCACAGATGGCACAAGTCTCATTGTGTGGCCAGCCTATGGTCGCAAGACACGATCCACAGTCCAGTTCTTGTTCTTGATGAGAAGCCACAGCTAAAACTTGACTTTGGGTTCAGCTTTAATATTCCAGACCGAGCTCAGCAAAGGCTCCTTGACGCGCTCCAAGAGCTGAGCAGAAGCGGTTTTCAGGACAGGAAAACAGGGGAGAGAGTTCCAGTTTTGAGAGTGGAGGGGGAGGTGGAGACACGGTTCCTAGGCTGCAGATTCGGTCTCAAGCGTCCGCAGTGATTTCCTGGTCTTGAAAAATAAACTCAGGTAATTTTATTGTAGCCGCCGGCAGTGGTCACATCTTTGGGTATTATAAAAACAAGAGAAAAGTATACTTTTCGTCCCTCAACTCTTGGTGGAGTCTAAATTTAGTCCCTCAACTCTAAAATCGGACAATTTGCACCCCCAACTATCGAAACCGGACAAGGTTCGTCCTTGGTCTCGGTTTTGACCGGTTTCGGTGCTGAGTCACTCCGGTTTTGACTGGTGCTCACTCAAATTAGCGGAATTTTTTATATCCGTGAACTTTTTGAAATTCACACACACACTTTTCAAATCCACGTATTTTTTCCAAAAAGAAACATACTTTTTTCAAATCAGAGAACTATTTGAAATGTACGTACTTTTTTCAAATTCGTGTTTTTTAAAGTTTGTCTACTTTTTTCAAATCTGCGTATTTTTCCCAAGTTTGCGCAATTTTATCAAATCCAAGTATGTTTTTCAAATCCATTAACTGTTTTTGAAATTCGCGTACTTGTTTCAAATCCAGATACTTTTTAAAGTTCACGTATTTTTTTCAAATCCGTGTTCCTTTTCCAATCCAGGAACTTTGTTTGAAATTCACGTACTTGTCTCAAGTTAATATGATTTTTTAAAGTCCACATTTTTTTTGCGTAAAAAATATCCAAATCCGCGTACTTTTCTCAAGTTCACATAAAATTTTCAAATTCATGAAATCTTTGCAAAAACTGTACGCGAATATGAAAAAGTACGTCAATTTTAAAAATTACATGAATTTGAAAAAAACTACATGAACTTTCAAAAAGTACGCAGATTTGAAAAAAGTACATGAACTTGGAAAAAGTACGCGAATTTGAAAAAAGTACACAAAATTTTAGAAAGTTCACGCATTTGAAAAAGTACCAGAATTTGAAAAATTATGCGGACTTAAAAAAGTACACGAATTTGAGTCGGCATGGTCAAAACCGGGGTGGGACAGCACCAAAACTGGTCAAAACTATGACCAGGGGTGAATCTTGTCCGGTTTTAGAAGTTAAGGGTGCAAGTTGTCCGGTTTTACAGATAAGGGACTAAATCTAGGCTCCACCAAAAATTGAGGGACGAAAAGTATAATTTTCACTAAAAACAAGGCTCCTATGGGTGACAAAACAAGGGTCCTATGGGTGGCCAGCTAGATTCTTGACGTGGCATTTTGGCTGACAATATTCAACTTTTGGCCGTAATTTTGTACTCTCTTCGTCCTATAATATAAAAGCATTTTTTACACTAGAACTAGTATAAAAAATGGTCTTATATTATGGGACGGAGGGAGTAGAATATACGTGCAGTACTTCATTGGATAAGCACAAAATCATAGTCATAGGGAGCTACGTGAGGGCAAAAGCAGGCCATGGCCGGCCCTGCCCTCGAGGAAAATCTTATACTACACATGTGGAGTCGAACATTGTCTAAAGAAAAGAAAGAAAATGTGCAGTCCAACACTGCATCATCACTAGCATACAATCGCTGGGTCGCTCGTGTCCTCGCATGCAACACAGCATTTCCTTCGCTCCAGCGCTACTCTGTGAGCTAGGCTACTAGCTAGCTAGCCAGCCCTGAACCAGGTCAATCCCACATGCAACTAGGGGATTGTATTATGTGGTAAACATCAAATATCATTACCCTAGCTAGCAACCAGCACTGCACAAGCACATGTAATCAGCTAATGCATGTTGAATTAGTATATTTCAGAAATATTATTTTTGCGTTGCTCTCTAGGATGGCCCGTCCAGTTTTTTCTTCCTAGCTCCGCCAATGGAGCAGCTCTTGATGGGAGACCTTTCAGAATAAGACATTTTTATTTTGACACCTACCTATGAGGAAAAGAAGGTGCTACTGCTAAGAAATGATGTTTTTTATTTTGGCTGTCCACTTCACCACACGGCAATGACTAATGGAAGGTACAATGTGTGTCAATGCGGCAAGCTTATGTAATTGGTTAGTACCATGGGGGAATGGCTGGCGTGTTTGGATCTTTATTAGTTTTGGAATATGTTGGTACTTAGGTACAGCTGGTGAATGAATTAAGGCCTTTTAAACGTTTGATTTCTTCTCTTCCAAAATAAAGTTAAACCCTCATCCTTGCATCGTATGGTATGATGCACACAACTATCTTCATTGAAACAAATATTCACATTCAAAACAGTAAAAAAAGGATATAACATGATCCAAGTGAATAGGATGGCATGATTTATATGCATAGACTATTATTGTATCGGCATCCAAGCCGGTTGAATCGTATCACGTGCTACTGTCTCGAGGCACCCAAAGGCCAGAAGCGATTGATTCTCCACACATTGCAGTGAGCATCATTTATGGATTCATCCAGTAGCTCAAAAAATAACCTGCAATTTGTTTTGAATTTTTTTGTTCCGTTAAAAAAAATCGTCGTCACCCAATCCAAGTTGCGCACAATAAGGCACACACTCCCACACGGATTTATAACCACCAACCGGGCACATCAGATTGTTGTGATAAGTTGATCGGCATCAACCACTGAACCAGATATAACCACTTGGTCCACTAATCCTAAATCAAAGCCCGACAAAACCTAAAATCAGCAGACTTGCACCTAAAACAGAAGCTTGGTTCGGTCAGATTCTCATATAGCTTGGTCAGCCTAAAACAGAAGCTACAAACACCTCTTTCTGTTGGTGGCTGTGTAGAGGCTTGGGTGTTAAAGAGCCAGTGGCGTGTCTTGAAATCAAGTATCCTTGCAGAACCTCCTAATTTGAACATTCCTTACGAAGCTACAAAGTACTCCGGCTATCTGCATCAATATTTACAGAATGGCGAGCAAGACAGCTTTAGCCCCAACGTGAAACAAAGGTTTTAGACGTACTTGTTTCGTAGCAATTCTTCCGTTGTCAGTCAAGAGCTTGTACAACCATTTGCTGACGAAACATTTATTTTAAATTTCAAGATTTATCAATAACCTGCACGGACATTGGCGTACCTGCATATAGGCCGGAGCTGGTGACAGATTATTTAGTTTCACTAATGGGCTGGCCTAATCTTGCGTGTCTACATCAATCATAATCCTATTGTCAACTGCATAGAAATTTCGTTCCATATATATTATGGGGTGGAAGGGCACCGCCTTTTACCGCCCGAACGCGCTCGGTACCCTTCACCGGTACGCTTCGTGACCATCGTCTCAGGTCAACCACTACTACCGTGCCTTCTCCCTTTTCGTTTATAACCGGTCTCATTAGCAGCTAATCACACTTATTATCTAGGATCGACATCTCTGGAGCCTGGAGACTAGAAAGGTCCTCTCAAGGTTAGTTGAGATTTTTGCCAAAAAAAGTTTCTCGAATTTTTTCATGGATGATGCATGACAATTATCCTCTACCTATCTTTCGCCCATACCTGAATCTCGAGTCAGTTCTTGAGATCCAAAAGCTCTTTCCTTTTTATTTGTTTTATTTAGAATACAAATCAAATGCATACTGAAGTTGCATCATGTTATAGGGAGTAATTAGTGTCAGCTTTTCTTTTGGATTATTAGCGGGAGTAATTAGTTTGATGAACTCTCCTTCTTTGAGCACCGGTTCTTCTTCTGTTACAATATCAGATGCGTTGCATATTTTCTCAGTCCTCTTGATGGGTAAGGAAGAGATGTATCCCTCCTCAACAGTATACTCTTCAGCTTCCCCGCAAAAAAAAAAGTATACTCTTCAGCTATTATCAAAATAAAAATAAAAAACGCCTGCACTCTTCCGGGGAAAGCCTCTTTACTTCTTTTATGAATAACAAACACTTGTCTTGTGCCAATTTGTGTACTCCATACAGACCTGTACAATTGGTTATTCTGTTTGCCTAGGGCTAGGAACTTTTATATTTGCAAACTTGCACCGTAACAAGTTCGACTGATTGTGTCCAGATAGAGAGGCCATAGAGTTATTGGTGTCTCAGTCCCGCATGCAGTGTCTAAGGTGCTAAAGGGGGCAAACTGCTGGGGTGCACGCATTAAAATTTGAATTTGGGTAAATCTAGCTCAAGTCGGTTTGAAACTTTGAATGCGAGTTCTGAATATCTGAACAGTTCAGATCTTGGGTATAAAATGATTTCGGAATTTCTCTTCAGAATTGTAAGTGTAATATATTGAGCCGTAAGTAAAGAAAAAGAACAAAACAAGTCAGATATATTTGAATTTGATCATTTGGGTTTTTGTAAAATTTGGCACAGGCTGTGAATTCCAGAAATGGGGTTTATGTAAGGAGCAGATGGTTCTGTGATGTCAACTCAAATTTTGGATCAAAGGAATAGGACCTTCCTCAGTAGGGGTCAAGATAGCAAAGATTTCATATATAAGTTTGGAACACCTTCTTTCAAAGTATATCAAAAAGGAAAACGGCCTCTATTCAGGAAATAAAATTCAACAAGATGTCATTACATATCCGCACACATTTAGCAGCAGCGGACCAAAGGGTTACACCCATTAAGGTCCGTATATATATTTTTAGCAATTTATTGATTTGTGCTTCTTTAGAGAATATATGACTTGCATTGGGTGGCTAATTGATTTTCCTTTTCCCCTTAGATTCCTCCACATGAAATTCGGACCAAGATCTTTTTCATGATTTACAATATGTCCACCGATAATATAGAAGCTAATGGATTCGAATTTAATGAAGTGTTGATGGAACAATATTATCCTTGGTTTGCACAGTACATGGTCATGCAAAGGTAACACAGTTGTTTGTGTTCTTCACAGTTTTGAGCAAATTTCGTAACCATGATGAATTGTGCAATTGCAGGGTATGCATCGACCCAAATTTTCATGACATATGTTTAATGTTCCTTCATAAAGTAAACTCGACAGTATTGTACATGGAAATACTGAAAGCTACATACGCGAACTGCAAGGTTATCCTCACTCTGAGAGCTACATATGAAAGATACAAAAACAATTTTTCAAGTATTACTGTGTTTGTTTATGCAGATGTTATTACGATCCGCTGTTATCAAATCTTGTTCAGGCGAACGCACCTTACTGAAAAATATAGGTATTTGGTTTGGAAAATCCGCCATTCAATGGAACCAAGACCCAAGCACTTATGTAGATGGCCTAATACCTCTTATAGTAAAGGTATTGCTTTTGCATTGGAGTATGCATTTTGTGACATAATTGGCGTGTGCATGCTTCTTCTGACAATGTTAATGCGGTTGCCGAGTTCAACTTCCGAATTCTCTCTGTTCTACATGATATGCCTACCTTGTTTTGGATGGCTACTTCTAAAGTCAGAATTTCGCCTATATTTAGAGGTTTATTGGTGTTTAGCAATTCTCATTTTGCATGGTTTGCATTTCGGCTAACAGATAGAAAAGAGGGCAACCGTGCATATATTACAAACATGTCAAATGCCATGTCCATGGTCTGACTCTTCTACCGAAACTATTTTTGCAGGCGTATCAGAAAGGGTTGATGCTTGCTGTAGTTCAATTCATTTCAAAGGTGCGCATAATTTGCATCAGTCCCATTTGTCTATAACATGTTATTTGGGATTGCTTGGTATCATGACCAATGATTGCTCCGCAGATTCTTGAACCTTGCCAGCCAATTATTAGTGTTGGGACAATGGAGATTCTTAGTCTGCTTGCTGAGATCTATACAAAGCCAGACCTCCAACTTTCTCTGGAATATAACATAAAGGTTGCATTTTTTTCATGTAGACTTTCTGGTTGTACATGTATATTTACTCTGTAAAACAATATGTATGTCTTTATGAATGTAGGTCTTGTTTAGGAACTTTGACGTGGATGCAGAACATACCAAAACAAATTACCTTCTTAAAGATGTAAAACGTGAAGTTGCGGGAAATCAAGATTTTGTGGTGAAAGATGTTGTGCATGTACCAACATGGTTGTGTCCGGCTTTTCTTGATCAGGTTTGTTTTGTGTCCACTCTAACTATTGGCTTTAAGAGACTCGGTTTATTGTTAACCTAGATATTGAAGCCGGGGTATGTTCTACTAACTCGGCTCGGCTTACCAGAGGTTCTACCTTATATTAGTTCTCATTTGAGCCTACTTGGTAACCACTTGGTAGTTCCAGGGTATTTAACATGGCAATACTTGGGAGGCACCCAAAAAAGGCATGAAAAATCTCGAGGAAAATCCACAACAACAACACATTATTATATGCATCTCCATGACATAAATGTTCAAAGCAAATCTATTCAGCTTACTGTGAATTGAGGAAGAAAAATCCTAAAACAACTAGGAAGTAGATCTTTTCAGCATGAGTAGCGTTTGTGG
This sequence comes from Triticum dicoccoides, assembly GCF_002162155.2. Classification (NCBI taxonomy): domain Eukaryota; kingdom Viridiplantae; phylum Streptophyta; class Magnoliopsida; order Poales; family Poaceae; genus Triticum; species Triticum dicoccoides. The sequence goes on from NC_041381.1 coordinate 182,007,042, forward strand.
CACGAGCCCAAATTCGATTGTCAACATGGGGGAATTTGGACAGGTCCTTTCAAATTAATAGTTGACAAGGTTTTCATCTTTTATTTGAGCTATGTTCGCCCCATCCAACATTGTTGATCTCTATTTAGCAATGTGCTTTCTAGTAATTAAAACTTGTCATCATTTGTGTTATTTTGCAAGTTAGTTTAGCGCCTTTAAACTCATCTTGTTTTTTTAGTGAAATTGTATGCCTAGTAGAATTCTTTTTACTCAAATCACACAACTAGCATGAATAAAGTTCGAACATAGCAATTTGTCAAGAATTCTACATGGGTGTGTGGGTCGTTGGTATGTGCTTGTGTGTGCATCCATCCTCCATGGTCTATGCATTATACACATACATCGATACTCATTTGAGTGACATGCCATTCAATCAAATTGAAGGGAGTACACTACTAAAGCCACGTTAGTAGCCCCTAAAGAAAACTAAGACAAAATTATGACCACAACACTTGTCCAGTCACTTCACACCACCAATTATATTAGTAGCTGATTGTTTAGCCACCAATCTCGCAAAGCACTTTGGAAAAAAGGTTCTCTCTCATTTCATTTTGCAAATACAGTGTTATGATAATGAATGGGAAAAATAATCACCGATTTATCTATTCAATTGCTAATAGTTAACACTCTGGAAGACTCACACTTCCAATTCTTGATAATTACAAGCATTGATAACCAAATAACATTTACATGGATTGATCATTCGCTTTCTCTGCTTCTAATTGAGTGATCGCAAATGGTGTTGGCATCCCTTTATTTTCTTTGTATTGCACTTCTAGTCTTTGTGAGTTGTAATCAGTGCAGATTGTTTATCAACCATTGCTTGTCTGACCACATCACATACTTATTATTTTCGCGTGCTTTTATGCACAAACAGGAAGGGGAGGCATCTATGCCACTCACCCAGTACATCACTAGTCTGAAACCAATCATGCGCACTGTCAAGCTTGTTGGTGAGATGAGAAACCATTGGTTTTATTGGGTGGTGGCGGAAAAGGCCAAGAGCCTCATGGCATCAATTATCAGAGCACTACACGATCTCCATGAAGTTAATATATGTCCTGTACAGTTTTGTGCATCAAACATTGTAGTGACATATTACGGGAGAGTGAAAATCAGAGTTGCATGTTTGAAGAAGACTGTTTCTATGGTGCGCAAAAACTATGAGGATGCCAGCAATATTATTATGGACACATTGTTTGCTGACTACAAGCCAACTATTATCCCCAAAGATGTAGATCATCTATTTTCGTTGATGAAGTCTCCCATTGCAACAGGTACGAAGTATGTGATAGGGACGCACGCTTCTCTTATTCCTCTTGGGAACAGGTTTCAATTCTATCTGGATATGTGCGACCATATTACATCTGTGGTGGACCCTGAACTTAGGTCAAATATTCATGGAGCTCTAGACGATCCCTATGGTGAGAACTGGTCAGTGTTGCTCGAATATAACATTTTGCTGAAGGAGTCATTCTACAGATCCGGGTCGTCATACAATACCAAAAAAGGAGCAATTGAATTTCTGAGGTTTTATAGGAACACGCTTGCACACAGAATGGATAAATGCAAGAAACTGTTGAAGAATGTTGGAGATTTCAGAACATTGATATACACTAAAGAGGATATTGAAATGATCTTACTGGTTACCTATCCGATGATCCTACCGAGAATGCAAGAAGAACTCCAGAATCATAAGCGACTGAAGGATTTGAATCTTCATAACCTGAACTTCAAGTAACTCCAGCTTTTGTACTTTAAGTGTAACTGGTAACTGTGTGATGTTGTAATCCACCAATAAACTTTGATTTTTCTAGGCTACAAAGGTTTGAAAGAATATCTTAAGTGAGTTGTTGTATCTATCATGCTTCATTCTAAATTTTTGAGTATATTGTTTTATAATGATGAAGATGTTTTTCGAAAATACGTGTGTGTGTGCGCCCTTGGCGTACCCAAGTGTCATTGGCGCACCTGGCCCTTCACAGATGTCAAAAAACATCTGTGTTTTTGTTATATTGGCAACTTTTGCACTCGCACAGTTTCACGAGTTGTTTTGAAAGTTTGCAACATGTGCACATAGCCGTGTTCTACATCATTACGCAAGCATGAAGGAGAATGGTGCCGTGTCAAGAGATGGGTACCCACATCATGTTCTAGTGCATGGCGGCGCGAGCTCTTTGGAGCTTCGTCCGCGAGGCACTCAGACCCGATTGGGACGACCCAGGTTGGTCGCAAACGCCGCTTATTCTGGCTTATCTTCACGGCGATGACGTGGACCTTACAGACGACTCGCTATAAAATGTTGATTGAGCGGATCTTCCCACGGTAGGCTTTTGACTCGTTTTTCAAATTTCTTGCCTTCTTGCAGCACCGGCACCCGCTTACTAGGCAACAGGATCGCGCCCGCCTTGGGCTTATGCTGGATGCGCTTCTGGCTTCCGCGCTCCGTCTTTCCGTTTCATAGGGCTGCTTAGTAGTTTACCACTGGGTTCTGTTTCTTTTCTCTTTTTCATGGGCGTGATTGTGATGTGGCCCCAGCCGTCTTATTTGCTATCGTGACTGATACTTGGCTGTATGAATGTTTGCTTTATCTATAAAGAGGGTGAATGCCTAGTACGAGAGAGGTGTCTTTGTATGAGCCGCCGTCTTCGTTTGACATACTCTATATGAGAATCGTTGTCCTAAAAAATTCCACAATGACATACATAAAAAATAACCGGCTAAAAAATGTACTTATTATCAACTAAAAAAGTATGGCAATGACAAGTATAAAAAATCCGGCTACAAAATACTTATTAGCAAGTGTAGAACCCTCGGTCCAATCCCACGGTTGGAAGA
>NC_041381.1:182010551-182038173 GCF_002162155.2 Triticum dicoccoides
GTTGGTGCCGTTAACAGCTATAAACTTTGATTTAGGTTCAATAACGCGATTATGGTCTTGCATTTGGGTTGGTCATGCCGTGACGTATGTAAGGCATTTTGTGAATGTGTGTATTAGGTGGGACTGTAAAGGTTCCCGATTCCTGCCGGTTGTATTTCTCAGACTTTATTTTAAATTTCTGAGTATACTGGTGTATAATGAAGAAACTCATAGAAATACCCAGATGTCCCTGATGCACCTGGTCCTCCACACATGTATGTCAAAAAATATCTGAAAAAACAGGTTACATGTTGATTTTCTATATTTTTTGCACTCACAAATTTAATCTGTGTTTTCTGAAAAAACAGGTTAAAGAAAATTGTAAGTTTACAATCTGTGTTCATATTAGTGTTAGAATGGTAAAGTGTTGAGAGGGGGTTATGATCCATAATTTTTCTAGTATTTTCATGAGGTTGTCATAAGTATATACTACACATGCCACCTATTTTCCAACCAATATTATGAGTTGGAAAGAACTTGTCTTCTTTCTCCATTGGTTGCGTCAATGAGGAAAGGACGAGACTTGCAAGACGAAGATTTCTCTATCTCAAATGTCGTCCTCTCGACTTGTAAAAGAGCCAATGTGTCTCTGTCTCAACTGCCGCCCTTGTTTGACGTGCTCTGCATGAACATCGCTTGAATTAGAAAACACGGCAAGGAAAAGTATAAGAGGTAGCCGTCTACAAAATATTTATTAGCAAGTGTTGAACCGTCAACCCAGCGCCATGGTTTGAAGTTGAATTCGGGTGGTTGATGTGGTCATCAACTATAAACATTGATTTAGGTTCAATAATGCGATTACAGTCTTGCATTTTGCTTGGTCTTGCGGTGACTTTAGTAAGGCATTTTTGTGAAGGTGTATATTAGGTAGGATTGTTTAGGTTCCGGGTTGTTGCGGGTTGTATTTCTCGGACTTTATTATCTGAGTATATTGATGTAAAACAAAGAAGATGGTTCTGGACAATCTGTGAGCAATCAAAAACTCACAAGAAAAATGAAGTGTCGTTGGAGTTAATTGCAGAAAACCACCATATTTACGGCTTGGTTTGCAGAAAACCATCTGATCACTAATTTTTTGTAAAAGTCACTGTGTTTTTAGTAAACTTTTTACAACAAAAATCAATCTCATGATTTGTCCTGTTTGATCACTTTCTGACCCCTGGATTTAAAAAAGAAAAGCACAACACCTCCCCGGAGTTGGTCGGGGACAGAAGGCGCCGCCACGGCAGGGCAAGGCGCCGGCCTTCAAGGCCGCGAGCAGCAGCCGACTTCCGGCGGACGGCACGGCCATGACCGATAGCGTGCTCCTCGGCGTCGAGGTGTCTTTGTCTCAACTACCATCCTCATCCGACGTGCTTTGTATGAGAAACCATTGGATTAGAAACGCAAAATTCCTTTGTAGCTCAGGCTACATGGAACCTTTTATCCTCAACCCTCCATCCTTGCTTTGAGATCCGTACTCTCCAACTAACTTACAACAAAAATATTTCTCTTTTTTGTTTCTGTAAAATGAAGCAACATGTGAACTTCAAACTTTGCTGATCAAACAAACATTAGAACATCAATGTGTGAAAAAACTTTCAGATTTTTTGGTCTGATATAAATATACAAAATGAGATTTTGTTTGACTAAAAATATTATTTTAAGTATTTAAAATGCATGAAAAAATCTAAAAGTTTTTTCCCAGATTGTAGTTAGAATGTATCGTTGTTATGCAAAAGTTGAAGTTTATATGTTGTGTCATTTGAGAGAAACAAAAAAGACAAATGCGTCTGCACGGATCGTGATGCAGAAATGGATGGCAAAGATAAGGGGTACCATGTAGCCTGAGCTACAGAATATAATAGATAGCCGGCTACAAAAATATATTTTTTGAAACAAGGCAAAAGATTTGCCATTTTCATTAATTAAGGAGAGGGTTTTGATACACACACGCCGCCAAGCGGCAAACACTAGACGTATTACTCTCGCGGCATTACATTACTCAAGTGCTTGACACCCACAATGGCCCAAAGTGACATTTCCTCTTTGATGTTTCGCAAGACGACCTCCACCAGCGCCGCCTTGTTTCTGAAAATGCGCGCATTTCTTTCCTTCCAGATTTCCCATCCCACAAGAAGTAATGCAGAAGACAAGGCTTTAACTGGATGAGCATTGGAAGTGAGGAGCTCATCTCACCAAGCTTTCACTGTGCCAAACTGGTGCCAGAGAGCCGTGGGGATATGCATACCGAGCCAGGCGAACACCTCATTCCAAATACGAATAGAGAACCTGCATTGGAAAAGGAGGTGAGCTGCCGATTCTTGTACTTGCTTGCAGAGAGGGCAACGGTCGCAGTTTGGCCATCCTCTGCGTTGAAGCCTGTCCGCGGTCCAAATCCTATTTTGATTGACAAGCCAGGCGAAGAATTTGCATTTGGGAGGGGCCCAAGCCTTCCAAACCGAAACCTGCAAGCTTGAACGAGATAGCCCAGAGAACTGCGCCATATAAGCGGTCTTAGTAGAGTATATTCCATCATTGGCAAGCTTCCACATAATGGTATCCTTGATGCCCGGCTGGATGACAACACTTGCAAGCTTCTCCCATAGAGCCGTGAATTGCTGGAGGTGCACAAGCGTGAGGCCGCTTTGGGTGTCAATTTGAGTTATCCAGCTCCCATCCCTTAAGGCCGCAGCAAGAGTGCAAACTTTTTTGCGTGATATCTCAAAAATCTTTGGGGCGATATCTTTTGGTCTGAGCCCCTCCAGCCAAGAAGAGGCCCAAAATTTTGCTTTATTTCCATCACCAACCATCACCTTGGTCGCAGCCGCGAAGAGATCATGATCCTGTTTAATGCAAGGCGTGCCCAGCCTGCACCACGCCCTTGGCGGGTCGTCCCAGTCTAGCCACACCACCTCAGTCGGAGAGAAGTTGCGAACTTTCCAAGGTGCAAAATTCCAAGACCTCCATACTCTTTTGGTTTGCACACCAACTCCCAGTTGACTTTGCATTTCCACCTGTCACTTTGTCCGTTCCAACCCAAAGATAGGCCCGCCTTAGTTTGTCAATTGTCTTGAGTGAAGGAAATATGCCCTAGAGGCAATAATAAAGTTATTATTTATTTCCTCATATCATGATAAATGTTTATTATTCATGCTAGAATTGTATTAACCGAAAACATAATACATGTGTGAATACATAGACAAACTTAATGTCACTAGTATGCCTCTACTTGACTAGCTCATTAATCAATGATGGTTATGTTTCCTAACCATAGACATGTGTTGTCATTTGATTAACGGAATCACATCATTAGGAGAATGATGCGATTGACTTGACCCATTCCGTTAGCCTAGCACTTGATCATTTAGTATGTTGCTATTGCTTTCTTCATGACTTATACAAAGTTCCTACAACTATGAGATTATGCAACTCCCGTTTACCGGAGGAACACTTTGTGTGCTACCAAACGTCACAATGTAACTGGGTGATTATAAAGGAGCTCTACAGGTGTCTCTGAAGGTACATGTTGAGTTGGCGTATTTCGAGATTAGGATTTGTCACTCCGATTGTCGGAGAGGTATCTCTGGGCCCTCTCGGTAATGCACATCACTATAAGCCTTGCAAGCAATATAGCTAATGAGTTAGTTATGGAATGATGCATTACATAACGAGTAAAGAGACTTGCTGGTAACGAGATTGAACTAGGTATTGGATACCGACGATCGAATCTCGGGCAAGTAACATACCGATGACAAAGGGAATGACGTATGTTGTTATGCGGTTTGACCGATAAAGATCTTCGTAGAATATGTAGAAGCCAATATGAGCATCCAGGTTCCGCTATTGGTTATTGACCGAGAACAGTTCTAGGTCATGTCTACATAGTTCTCGAACCCGTAGGGTCCGCACGCTTAACGTTACGATGACAGTTTTATTATGAGTTTATAAGTTTTGATGTACCGAAGGTTGTTCGGAGTCCCGGATGTGATCACGGACATGACGAGGAGTCTCGAAATGGTCGAGACATAAAGATTGTTATATTGGAAGCCTACATTTGGATATCGGAATCGTTCCTGGTGAAATCGGGATTTTACCGGAGTACCGGGGGGTTACCGGAACCCCCCAGGGGTTATTGGGCCTACATGGGCCCTAAGGGAGAAGAGGAGAGGAGGCAAGAGGTGGGCTGCGCCCCCTCCCCTCCCTAGTCCGAATAGGACAAGGAGAGGGGGGCGGCGCCCCCCTTTCCTTCCCCTCTTCCTCCTCCTTCCCCCTTTCTCCTTCTCCAACTAGGAAAGAAGGGAGTCCTACTCCCGATGGGAGTAGGACTCCCCCTTGGCGCGCCCTCCTTGGCCGGCCGCCCCCTCCCCCTTGGCTCCTTTATATACGAGGTCAAGGGGGCACCTCTAGACACAAGTTGATCATCGTGATCGTTCCTTAGCCGTGTGCGGTGCCCCCCTCCACCATATTCCACCTCGGTCATATCGTTGCGGTGCTTAGGCGAAGCCCTGCGTCGGTAGAACATCATCATCGTCACCACACTGTTGTGCTGACGGGACTCATCCCCGACACTCTGCTGGATCGGAGTCCGGAGATCGTCATCGAGCTAAATGTATGCTGAACTCAGAGGTGCCGTACGTTCGGTGCTTGGATCGGTTGGGTCGTGAAGACGTACGACTACATCAACCGCGTTGTCATAACGCTTCCGCTTACGATCTACGAGGGTACGTGGACAACACTCTCCACTCTCGTTGCTATGCATCACCATGATCTTGCGTGTGCGTAGGATTTTTTTTGAAATTACTACGTTCCCCAACAGTGGTATCCGAGCCTAGGTTTTATGCGTTGATGTTATATGCACGAGTAGAACACAAGTGAGTTGTGGGCGATACAATTCATACTGCTTACCTGAAGGAAATATGCCCTAGAGGCAATAATAAAGTTATTATTTATTTCCTCATATCATGATAAATGTTTATTATTCATGCTAGAATTGTATTAACCGGAAACATAATACATGTGTGAATACATAGATCAACATAACGTCACTAGTATGCCTCTACTTGACTAGCTCATTAATCAAAGATGGTTATGTTTCCTAACCATAGACATGTGTTGTCATTTGATTAATGGGGTCACATCATTAGGAGAATGATGTGATTGACATGACCCATTCTGTTAGCCTAGCACTTGATCGTTTAGTATATTGCTATTGCTTTCTTCATGACTTATACATGTTCCTGTAACTATGAGATTATGCAACTCCCGTTTACCGTAGGAACACTTTGGGTGCTACCAAACGTCACAACGTAACTGGGTGATTATAAAGGAGTACTACAGGTGTCTCCGAAGGTACATGTTGGGTTGGCGTATTTCGAGATTAGGTTTTGTCACTCCGATTGTCGGAGATGTATCTCTGGGCCCTCTTGGGAATGCACATCACTATAAGCCTTGCAAGCAATGTAGCTAATAGTTAGTTACGGAATGATGCATTACGTAACGAGTAAAGAGACTTGCCGGTAACGAGATTGAACTAGGTATTGAGATACCGACGATCGAATCTCGGGCAAGTAACATACCGATGACAAAGGGAACAACGTATGTTGTTATGCGGTTTGACCGATAAAGATCTTCGTAGAATATGTAGGATCCAATATGAGCATCCAGGTTCCGCTATTGGTTATTGACCGGAAACAGTTCTAGGTCATGTCTACATAGTTCTCGAACCCATAGGGTCCGCACGCTTAACGTTTCGTTGATGATATAGTATTATATGAGTTATGTATGTTGGTAACCGAATGTTGTTCAGAGTCCCGGATGAGATCATGGACATGACGAGGAACTCCGGAATGGTCCGGAGATAAAGTTTGATATATGGGATAATAGTGTTTGATCTCCGGAAGGGGTTTCGGATGTTTCCCGAAATGTTTGGGTACGAGAACACGTTATTTGGGGCAAAGGGGAAAGCCCACACGGTTTTTGGAAAGCGCAATAGGAAGTTTTGCGGAGTCCAGGGGTCCAGACGCCGGGAACCCTGGCGTCTAGCCCTGGAGTCCGAGAAGGACTCTTGCCTTTCGGGTGAAACCGACTTTGTGGAGGCTTTTACTCCAAGTTTCAACCCCAAGGCTCAACATATAAATAGAGGGGCAGGGCTAGCACCAAAGACACATCAAGAAACACCAAGCCATGTGCCGGCAACCCCGTCCCCTCTAGTTTATCCTGCGGAGATTGTTCTTCACCAACACCGTCACCACGCTGTCGTGCTGCCGGAACTCATCTACTACTTCGCTCGTCTTGCTGGATCGAGAAGGCGAGGACGTTATCGAGCTGAACGTGTGCAGAACTCGGAGGTGCCGTGCGTTCGGTACTTGGATCGGTCCGATCGTGAAGACGTACGACTACATCAACCGCGTTGATAAACGCTTCCGCTTAGCGATCTTCAAGGGTATGAAGATACACTCCCCCTCTCGTTGCTATGCATCACCATGATCTTGTGTGTGCGTAGGAAATTTTTTGAAATTACTACGTTCCCCAACAGTGGCATCCGAGCCTAGGTTTTATGCGTTGATGTTATATGCACGAGTAGAACACAAGTGAGTTGTGGGCGATACAAGTCATACTGCTTACAAGCATGTCATACTTTGGTTCGGTGGTATTGTTGGATGAAGCGGCCCGGACCGACATTACGCGTACGCTTACGCGAGACTGGTTTTATCGCCGTGCTTTGCACACAGGTGACTAGCTCTGTTTCTCCAACTTTAGTTGAACCGAGTGTGGCTACGCCCGGTCCATGCGAAGGTTAAAACAACACTAACTTGACGAACTATCGTTGTGGTTTTGATGCGTAGGTAAGAATGGTTCTTGCTAAGCCCGTAGCAGCCACGTAAAATTTGCAACAACAAAGTAGAGGACGTCTAACTTGTTTTTGCAGGGCATGTTGTGATGTGATATGGTCAAGACGTGATACTATATTTTATTGTATGAGATGATCATGTTTTGTAACCGAAGTTATCGGCAACTGGCAGGAGCCATATGGTTGTCGCTTTATTGTATGAAATGCAAACGCCCTGTAATTGCTTTACTTTATCACTAAGCGGTAGCGATAGTCGTAGAAGAAATAGATGGCGTAACGACAACGATGCTACGATGGAGATCAAGGTGTCGCGCCGGTGACGATGGTGATCACGACGGTGCTTCGGAGATGGAGATCACAAGCACAAGATGATGATGGCCATATCATATCACTTATATTGATTGCATGTGATGTTTATCCTTTATGCATCTTATCTTGCTTTGATTGACGGTAGCATTTTAAGATGATCTCTCACTAAATTATCAAGAAGTGTTCTCCCTGAGTATGCACCGTTGCGAAAGTTCTTCGTGCTGAGACACCACGTGATGATCGGGTGTGATAGGCTCTACGTTCAAATACAACGGGTGCAAAACAGTTGCACACGCGGAATACTCAGGTTAAACTTGACAAGCCTAGCATATAACAGATATGGCCTCGGAACACGGAGACCGAAAGGTCGAGCGTGAATCATATAGTAGATATGATCAACATATTGATGTTCACCGTTGAAACTACTCCATCTCACGTGACGATCGGACATAGTGTAGTTGATATGGATCACGTAATCACTTAGAGGATTAGAGGGATGTCTATCTAAGTGGGAGTTCTTAAGTAATATGATTAATTGAACTTAAATTTATCATGAACTTATTACCTGATAGTATTTTGCTTGTCTATGTTTGTTGTAGATAGATGGCTCGTGTTGTTGTTCCGTTGAATTTTAATGCGTTCCTTGAGAAAGCAAAGTTGAAAGATGATGGTAGCAATTACACGGACTGGGTCCGTAACCTGAGGATTATCCTCATTGCTGCACAAAAGAATTACGTCCTAGAAGCACTGCTGGGTGCCAGGCCTGCTGCTGATGCGACTGACGACGTTAAGAACGTCTGGCAGAGCAAAGCTGATGACTACTCGATAGTTCAGTGTGCCATGCTTTACGGCTTGGAACCGTGTCTTCAACGATGTTTTGAACGTCATGGAGCATATGAGATGTTCCAGGAGTTGAAGTTAATATTTCAAGCAAATGCCCGGATTGAGAGATATGAAGTCTCCAATAATTTCTATAGCTATAAGATGGAGGAGAATAGTTCTGTCAGTGAACACATACTCAAAATGTCTGGGTATAATAATCACTTGATTCAACTGGGAGTTAATCTTCCTGATGATAGTGTCATTGACAGAATTCTTCAATCACTGCCACCAAGCTACAACAGCTTCGTGATGAACTATAATATGCAAGGGATGGACAAGACTATTCCCGAGCTCTTCGCAATGCTAAAAGCCGCGGAGGTAGAAATCAAGGAGCATCAAGTGTTGATGGTTAACAAGACCACCAGTTTCAAGAAAAAAGGCAAAGGGAAAAAGAAGGGGAACTTCAAGAAGAACAGCAAACAAGTTGCTGCTCAAGAGAAGAAACCCAAGTCTGGACCTAAGCCTGAGACTGAGTGCTTCTACTGCAAGCAGACTGGACACTGGAAGCGGAACTGCCCCAAGTATTTGACGGATAAGAAAGATGGCAAAGTAAACAGAAGTATATGTGATATACATGTTATTGATGTGTACCTTACTAATGCTCGCAGTAGCACCTGGGTATTTGATACTGGTTCTGTTGCTAATATTTGCAACTCGAAATAGGGACTACGGATTAAGTGAAGATTGGCTAAGGACGAGGTGACGATGCGCGTGGGAAATGGTTCCAAAGTCGATGTGATCGCGGTTGGCACGCTACCTCTACATCTACCATCGGGATTAGTTTTAGACCTAAATAATTGTTATTTGGTGCCAGCGTTGAGCATGAACATTATATCTGGATCTTGTTTGATGTGAGACGGTTATTCATTTAAATCAGAGAATAATGGTTGTTCTATTTATATGAGTAATATCTTTTATGGTCATGCACCCTTGAAGAGTGGTCTGTTTTTATTAAATCTCGATAGTAGTGATACACATATTCATAATGTTGAAGCCAAAAGATATAGAGTTGATAATGATAGTGCAACTTATTTGTGGCACTGCCGTTTAGGTCATATCAGTGTAAAATGCATGAAGAAACTCCATACTGATGGACTTTTGGAATCACTTGATTATGAATCACTTGGTACTTGCGAACCGTGCCTCATGGGCAAAATGACTAAAATGCCGTTCTCCGGAACTATGGAGCGAGCAACTGATTTGTTGGAAATCATACATACAGATGTATGTGGTCCAATGAATATTGAGGCTCGCGGCGGGTATCGTTATTTTCTCACCTTCACAGATGACTTGAGCAGATATGGGTATATCTACTTGATGAAACACAAGTCTTAAACATTTGAAAAGTTCAAAGAATTTCAGAGTGAAGTGGAAAATCATCGTAACAAGAAAATAAAATTTCTATGATCTGATCGTGGAGGAGAATATTTGAGTTACGAGTTTGGTTTACATTTGAAACAATGCGGAATAGTTTTGCAACTCACGCCACCCGGAACACCACAACGAAATGGTGTGTCCGAACGTTATAATCGTACTTTACTAGATATGGTGCGATCTATGATGTCTCTTACTGATTTACCGCTATCGTTTTGGGGTTATGCTTTAGAGATGGCCGCATTCACATTAAATAGGGCACCATCAAAATCCGTTAAGACGACGCCTTATGAACTGTGGTTTGGCAAGAAACCAAAGTTGTTGTTTCTTAAAGTTTGGAGCTGCGATGCTTATGTGAAGAAACTTCAACCAGATAAGCTCAAACCCAAATCTTAGAAATGTGTCTTCATAGGATACCCAAAAGAGACTATTGGGTACACCTTCTATCACAGATCTAAGGGCAAGATTTTCGTTGCTAAATTCGGATCCTTTCTAGAGAAGGAGTTTCTCTCAAAAGAAGTGAGTGGGAGGAAAGTAGAACTTGATGAGGTAACTGTACCTGCTCCCTTATTAGAAAGTGGTTCATCACAAGAACCAGTTCTTGTGACAACTACACCAATTAGTGAGGAAGTTAATGATACTGATCATGAAACTTCAGATCAAGTTTCTACTGAACCTCGTAGGTCTACCAGAGTAAGATCCGTACCAGAGTGGTATGGTAATCCTATTCTGGAAGTCATGTTACTTGACCATGGCGAACCTACGAACTATGAGGAAGCGATGATGAGCCCAGATTCCGCAAAATGGCTAGAAGCCATGAAATCTGAGATGGGATCCATGTATGAGAACAAAGTATGGACTTTGGTTGACTTGCCCGATGATCGGCAAGCCATTGAGAATAAATGGATTTTTAAGAAGAAGACTGACACTGATGGTAATGTAACTGTCTACAAAGCTCGACTTGTTGCGAAAGGTTTTCGACAAGTTCAAGGGGTTGACTACGATGAGACTTTCTCACCCGTAGCGATGCTTAAGTCTGTCCGAATCATGTTAGCAATTGCCGCATTTTATGATTATGAAATTTGGCAAATGGATGTCAAAACTGCATTCCTGAATGGATTTCTGGAAGAAGAGTTGTATATGATGCACCCAGAAGGTTTTGTCGATCCAAGAGGTGCTAACAAAGTGTGCAAGCTCCAGCGATCCATTTATGGACTGGTGCAAGCATCTCGGAGTTGGAATAAACGCTTTGATAGTGTAATCAAAGCATATGGTTTTATACAGACTTTTGGAGAAGCCTGTATTTACAAGAAAGTGAGTGGGAGCTCTGTAGCATTTCTGATATTATATGTAGATGACATATTGTTAATTGGAAATGATATAGAATTTCTGGATAGCATAAAGGGAAACTTGAATAAAAGTTTTTCGATGAAAGACCTCGGTGAAGCTGCTTACATATTGGGCATCAAGATCTATAGAGATAGATCAAGACGCTTAATTGGACTTTCACAAAGCACATACCTTGATAAAGTTTTGAAAAAGTTCAAAATGGATCAGGCAAAGAAAGGGTTCTTGCCTGTAGTACAAGGAGTGAAGTTGAGTCAGACTCAATGCCCGACCACCGCAGAAGATAGAGAGAAAATGAAAGATGTTCCCTATGCTTCGGCAATAGGCTCTATCATGTATGCAATGCTGTGTACCAGACCTGACGTATGCTTAGCAATAAGCTTGGCAGGTAGGTACCAAAGTAATCCAGGAGTGGATCACTGGACAGCGGTCAAGAACATCCTGAAATACCTGAAAAGGACTAAGGATATGTTTCTCGTTTATGGAGGTGACAAAGAACTAGTCGTAAATGGTTACGTCGATGCAAGCTTTGACACTGATCCAGACGATTCTAAATCGCAAACCGGATACATGTTTTTATTAAACGGTGGAGCTGTAAGTTGGTGCAGTTCTAAACAAAGCATCGTGGTGGGATCTACATGTGAAGCGGAGTACATAGCTGCTTCGGAAGCAGCAAATGAAGGAGTCTGGATGAAGGAGTTCATTTCCGATCTAGGTGTCATACCTAGTGCATCGGGACCAATGAAGATCTTCTGTGACAATACTGGTGCAATTGCCTTGGCAAAGGAATCCAGATTTCACAAGAGGACCAAGCATATCAAGAGACGCTTCAATTCCATCCGGGACCAAGTCCAGGTGGGAGACATAGAGATTTGCAAGATACATACGGATCTGAATGTTGCAGACCTGTTGACTAAGCCTCTTCCATGAGCAAAACATGATCAGCACCAAGACTCCATGGGTGTTAGAATCATTACTGTGTAATCTAGATTATTGACTCTAGTGCAAGTGGGAGACTGAAGGAAATATGCCCTAGAGGCAATAATAAAGTTATTATTTATTTCCTCATATCATGATAAATGTTTATTATTCATGCTAGAATTGTATTAACCGGAAACATAATACATGTGTGAATACATAGACAAACTTAATGTCACTAGTATGCCTCTACTTGACTAGCTCATTAATCAATGATGGTTATGTTTCCTAACCATAGACATGTGTTGTAATTTGATTAACGGGATCACATCATTAGGAGAATGATGTGATTGACTTGACCCATTCCGTTAGCCTAGCACTTGATCGTTTAGTATGTTGCTATTGCTTTCTTCATGACTTATACAAAGTTCCTACAACTATGAGATTATGCAACTCCCGTTTACCGGAGGAACACTTTGTGTGCTACCAAACGTCACAACATAACTGGGTGATTATAAAGGAGCTCTACAGGTGTCTCCGAAGGTACATGTTGAGTTGGCGTATTTCGAGATTAGGATTTGTCACTCCGATTGTCGGAGAGGTATCTCTGGGCCCTCTCGGTAATGCACATCACTATAAGCCTTGCAAGCGATCTAGCTAATGAGTTAGTTACGGAATGATGCATTACATAACAAGTAAAGAGACTTGCCGATAACGAGATTGAACTAGGTATTGGGTACCGATGATCGAATCTCGGGCAAGTAACATACCGATGACAAAGGGAACGATGTATGTTGTTATGCGGTTTGACCGATAAAGATCTTCGTAGAATATGTAGGAGCCAATATGAGCATCCATGTTCCGCTATTGGTTATTGACCGAGAACAGTTCTAGGTCATGTCTACATAGTTCTCGAACCCGTAGGGTCCGCACGCTTAACGTTACGATGACAGTTTTATTATGAGTTTACAAGTTTTGATGTACCGAAGGTTGTTCGGAGTCCCGGATGTGATCACGGACATGACGAGGAGTCTCGAAATGGTCGAGACATAAAGATTGATATATTGAAAGCCTACATTTGGATATCGGAATCGTTCCGGGTGAAATCGGGATTTTACCGGAGTACCGGGGGGTTACCGGAACCCCCCGGGGGTTATTGGGCCTGCATGGGCCCTAAGGGAGAAGAGGAGAGGAGGCAAGAGGTGGGCTGCCCCCTCCCCTCCCTAGTCCGAATAGGACAAGGAGAGGGGGGCGGCGCCCCCCCCTTTCCTTCCCCTCTTCCTCCTCCTTCCCTCTTTCTCCTTCTCCAACTAGGAAAGAAGGGAGTCCTACTCCCGGTGGGAGTAGGACTCCCCCTTGGCGCGCCCTCCTTGGCCGGCCGCCCCCTCCCCCTTGGCTCCTTTATATACGGGGGCAGGGGGACACCTCTAGACACAAGTTGATCAACGTGATCGTTCCTTAGCCGTGTGCGGTGCCCCCCTCCACCATATTCCACCTTGGTCATATCGTTGCGGTGCTTAGGCGAAGCCCTGCGTCGGTAGAACATCATCATCGTCACCACGCCGTCGTGCTGACGGAACTCATCCCCGACACTCTGCTGGATCGGAGTCCGGAGATCGTCATCGAGCTGAACGTGTGCTGAACTCGGAGGTGCCATACGTTCGGTGCTTGGATCGGTCGGATCATGAAGACGTACGACTACATCAACCGCGTTGTCATAACGCTTCCGCTTACGGTCTACGAGGGTACGTGGATAACACTCTCCCCTCTCGTTGCTATGCATCACCATGATCTTGCGTGTGCGTAGGATTTTTTTTGAAATTACTACGTTCCCCAACATTGAGAACCTCCACCGGAAGGTCCAGTAGTGTGATACGATAGATGGCCACTGCAGTAAGGACCACCTTGACCAAGGTCATGCGACCCGAGATAGCCACATGCTTGCCTTTCCAAATTCAAGTTTGAATCGATATCTAAAGGAACCGAGAGTGCTCAGGCGTTAAGCCTGTTAAGGTTTATCGGTTACAATTCCACTCGGCATACCGAGGCAAATTTAAAAGCGTCGAGCCAGAATAAGTTTTTTACCCCTCCTGTGGAGGGCTGGAAGGAGCAACGAATTCATCAAGGTCAATTCCGTCGGCGATCCGAGTGGCAGCTGCAAGGAAAGTTTCCATAAAGGACCTGAAGTCGTGCTTCTTGGTATTGGCCACCCGAAGGGCCGCCAGCTTCTCTTCTCGTGCATCCTTACAGTGGACTCGGGCAAGACACAGAGCAACATCTGCACCACACCGAGCCGAGGACTTCTTCCATTCCTGCACTCGACCAGGGATCGTGTTCAACCGGGCCATCAGCGATTCAAGGTCATTCTGAAGTGTCTCCTCAGGCCAAAGCGTCGAGTCGATGCGAGATGTGGCGGCCTTCAGCCTTGCGAGATAGTCCACGACAGCTGCAACACGGGACTCCAGTCGGAGAACATCCATGGCAACTTCATCGTTCACCGGAGAATTGACGGGGTCGAGGTTTGGCTCTAGCCGGCTAGTTTCTTCTTCAAAGTTTTGACAAAATTCTGCAAGGGTGATCACTAAGTCAAGGAGATGGTCGAATGGAAAAATCACAATTGGAAATGTCTGCCAAGCATAGAGGTTTACCTTCTAGCATAAGAAACAGCTTCTTGGCAAGTCCACTCAGGAAGGCCTCCAGATCAGTTTTCTTCCCAGTCAATTTGGCGACTTGGTCGGTCAGGGCAGCTTTATCAGTTTTCAGTCGACTGACCTCCTTGTTGGCAATCCCAAGAGCAGCTTTCAGATTGGTATTGTCTTGTTCGAGCTTGGTGACTGAAGCTAACTTCTCGTCAGCAAGCTTGATCTTCTCAGCTAGCTCAAGGTCTTTCTTCTGTTGGGCCTCCCTTACCTTACCTGCAAGTTACAGCAAGATCAGATTTTGAAACAAGCAAGGGGAAAAGCAGTCGTCAAGGTCTCACCAAACATACCTTCTGTCTCCTCCTTTGCCTTTGTCAGCTTCTCCTGAACCAGCTTCAAGCTCAGCTCGACTTGAGTATGCTTGTGTTCCAACTCTGAGTAGCGAGCCACAAGATCACAAGAGTTCTGCGAAGAACCAATCGACTAAATGTCAAATATAATTCACTTCCGAGTGAAAAAGGGAAAAACGCACGTTTCTAAGACTACAGCCGAATACAAGCATTCGACCGTAGTCTCGGGGACTACACCCAGTGGGTGCACTCAGCGTGCCCCCACTAATCCTGTTGAAGACAAAGTCGACCAGTCGACCTCAAAAAAAAAGATGTATTCTCTAAGACTGTGATCAACTGCAAGCAGTCGACCACAGTCTCGGGGACTACACCTAGTGGGTGCACTCAGCGTGCCCCCACCGGTTTGTGAAATCCAGTCGACTAACAGAAAAATTGACATCATAAAGCCTAAGGCCGACTGCCAGCAGTCGACCTTAGCCTTGGGGACTACACCCAGCGGGTGCACTCAGCGTGCCCCCGCTAATACGGACCTCAATCGACAACACCCACTGGGTGACTACTATAAATTCCGGAAAGGAAAAGTTTTTGGCAGCATATCCAACAGAACAAACGGTGGCCGACTGACCTGAACATTGCTTTGGAGGGCAGAACTGGCGTCATAAGCTGCCTGGCTCGCATCCCGGATGGTCTTCAGCTGCTCCATCATGAGTCCCGCCTGGCGTATCGCCTCCTTCGCTGCGCCAGCTTGGTCCTCTGGGACGTGGTGCGTCGTGAAGAGGGAGGGCTGCTGAGCACTCGTCAGTGGATTCGCGAAGGACACCGTGTGTCGAGTGGTGTTCTCTTCCTCCACAGTCAGAATCTCAGGCGCCGTCACATCCTGAGGCACCTTACTGGCGGACGCTTTCCGACTCCTCCTGCGCTTCAGCGGCTCTTCATCCTCATCATCATCAGGAAGATTGATAATAGTATTGGGTGGAGCTGCGGAGAAGAATCAGGATCAGAGATCGCGAGTCAGTCGACTAAGAACGGCGTTAAGAATACAGTACCTGGGTTCGAAGTTGCTGCGTCCTCCATCTCGTGGTCATCAGCCCGGGCCGAGGTTTCAGAAGTAGCAGCACTGCAACTCCAAAGGATCAGTCGACTAACTTCAGCGTCGACCAGAGACAAAGTTCACACAAAATGAGAAGACTCAAACAACACGATTACCCTGATATGGTAGGGATGGACACCTTCATCTTCGGTAGGAGCTTGATCGGCTTCGACGAGGCCGCCCTGGGCTGTTTCGGCGCCTTTTCAGTCGGCACCGGAGAGACGGTCCGAGGGCGCTTGGTCGACTGAGTGGTGGTCGCAACCCCCTTACCACGTTCGGTTGAAGGGTCGTGGAAAAGCTTCGACCGCCTTTCCGAGCGCGGTGGTACGACCTCCTCCTCCTCTTCCTCCTCGTCTTCAACGTCATCGTCATCACCGTCGTCATCATCATCGTCGTCGTCATCCCCTGCAACGTCTGAGTCCCACTCCTCCTCTTCCTGGCTCTCACCCCCGCTCGCCTCACCCTCCTCAGTCAGAGTTTGTGCCCCATTGGGCATCGAGTACAGCTCGGTGAGAGCCTAGCAGATGTCAAGACAAGGATCAGTCGACCAGTCGGCAGGATAAACAGAAATGAATGCAACAAGAACGCAGTGGAGGGCAGAGCAAATGTACCTTGTTTGGATCGCTGTTGTGGTCGAGTGGAGGAATCCTTCTGGCTCCGCGTGGGTTGTCCTTGTTTCCGGTAACGGCTACCATCCATCTTTCCAGAGTGGCATCGTCAACTGCTTCTGGATGGACTCGAGTCTCGTCTTCGGTCCCACAGTACAACCACATGCAGTGGCTCCGGAACTGAAGGGGCTGGATGCGACGCCTGAGGAAGACCTCCAGGAGGTCCATGCCCGTCACTCCCTCCCGAACCAACTGCACCACGCGCTCCATCAACATCTTCACGTCAGCTTTCTCCTCCGGAATCAGCTTCAGAGGGGAGGGCTTGTTCACTCGGTCCATGGTAAACGGAGGGAGTCCACTCGACTGCCCTGGCATCGATTGGACCTGGCAGTAGAACCAAGTCGACTGCCAGCCTCTGACGGACTCAGGAAAGGTCATGGGCGGGAAGGTGCTCTTATTCCTCACCTGGATCCCCAGACCCCCACACATTTGGACGACTCGGGTTCTCTCATCACCTGGGCTCGCCTTCTTCACGGTCTGAGAGCGACACGTGAATATATGTTTGAACAAACCCCAGTGCGGTCGACAGCCCAAGAAACCCTCACACATGGACACGAATGCAGCAAGATAGGCAATGGAGTTTGGGGTAAAGTGGTGAAGCTGCGCTCCGAAGAAATTCAAGAAGCCACGGAAGAAAATACTCGGCGGCAAGGAAAACCCACGATCAACATGAGTGGCCAAAAGCACACACTCACCCTCTTCTGGCTGAGGCTGCCACTCCTTCCCCGGAAGCCTCGCAGCTCCGTGAGGGATCAAGCCCTCGTTGGCCATGTCGAGGAGGTCCTTCTCTGTGATGGTCGACTGGATCCAGTCTCCTTGGACCCAGCCCTTCGGCAGACGGGATCTGGACGAGGACCCTCCGCGGCTGGTGGATCTCCCCTTCGCCTTCTCCAACGCCGACGCCTTCTTTGCGCGCTCCAGCGCCGCCGTCTTCTCCTTGGCCATGGTCGCCGGCGAGATGCGCGAAGGGAAGTGGTGCGGGGGCGAGAGCGAGCACGCTGGGCGGAGAAGAAGGAAGCAGAGAGAGGGAGAGAATGCTGAGGCGCAGCACAGAAATCCTCGCCGGGCACATTTATAAGGTCCCTTCCGAGTGGATGACAGGTGGGCCCGTCGATCTAATCATATCTGGGAACAGTTATGCAGACGAGATACGTGGCGAAAAAGGCGGCGCGGAGATCGAGGCGTCTATGCCCTGTTCCATCCGAACGCCGCGGTCCGCCCCGCTTCGCGCGCGTCCCCAAATTTCGCATCCCGCGGAATCCGCAAACAACAAATCAGTCTGTCAGACGCGGTGTTTCCGGCGATCCGTCGCTCGGAGATCGTCGAAGCCCGAAAGATCACTCGACGCAAAAATAGAATGGATCGAGTCGACTGAAGGCAAATTGCTCCCTGTCGACGAAGAGATTCTTTGGTCCAGGACAACGCACGACCAGGGCACAAAGGTTAATCGGAAACGACATCAACTCCTTCCTCACTCGAAGCCTCAATCCATTCGGGGGCTAATGATGGGGTTATGTACCTAGGGTAGAGTCATGGACCTGATCTAAGTACCTTACCCAAGGACACCCTTAGAAGAAGTCGCCTTCCAGTCGACCAACGAGGGACACACTCGACTGACTTGAAGGACTCGACCACGAAGACTCACTCGACCACCAGAAGGTCAAGAGGCACATTGCACTGCAACGGCCTGTAATCAAGTAGACTTTATGATAGTAAAGGCACTTTATGTGGGGCGTTACCAGTAACGCCCCAGACTTAACTCACCTTAAACCCTCTCCTACGTGGGCTGGCTGGGGTCCTGGCGCACTCTATATAAGCCACCCCCCTCCACAGGCAGAAGGGTTCGGCACCTTGTAACTCATATACTCATAATCCACTCGACCGCCTCCGGGCTCCGAGACGTAGGGCTGTTACTTCCTCCGAGAAGGGCCTGAACTCGTACATCCTTTGTGCTTACAACCTCTCCATAGCTAGGACCTTGCCTCTCCATACCTACCCCCCACTCTACTGTCAGGCTTAGAACCACGACACGTAGGTCTACCAGAGTAAGATCCGTACCAGAGTGGTATGGTAATCCTATTCTGGAAGTCATGTTACTTGACCATGGCGAACCTACGAACTATGAGGAAGCGATGATGAGCCCAGATTCCGCAAAATGGCTAGAAGCCATGAAATCTGAGATGGGATCCATGTATGAGAACAAAGTATGGACTTTGGTTGACTTGCCCGATGATCGGCAAGCCATTGAGAATAAATGGATTTTTAAGAAGAAGACTGACACTGATGGTAATGTAACTGTCTACAAAGCTCGACTTGTTGCGAAAGGTTTTCGACAAGTTCAAGGGGTTGACTACGATGAGACTTTCTCACCCGTAGCGATGCTTAAGTCTGTCCGAATCATGTTAGCAATTGCCGCATTTTATGGTTATGAAATTTGGCAAATGGATGTCAAAACTGCATTCCTGAATGGATTTCTGGAAGAAGAGTTGTATATGATGCACCCAGAAGGTTTTGTCGATCCAAGAGGTGCTAACAAAGTGTGCAAGCTCCAGCGATCCATTTATGGACTGGTGCAAGCATCTCGGAGTTGGAATAAATGCTTTGATAGTGTAATCAAAGCATATGGTTTTATACAGACTTTTGGAGAAGCCTGTATTTACAAGAAAGTGAGTGGGAGCTCTGTAGCATTTCTGATATTATATGTAGATGACATATTGTTAATTGGAAATGATATAGAATTTCTGGATAGCATAAAGGGAAACTTGAATAAAAGTTTTTCGATGAAAGACCTCGGTGAAGCTGCTTACATATTGGGCATCAAGATCTATAGAGATAGATCAAGACGCTTAATTGGACTTTCACAAAGCACATACCTTGATAAAGTTTTGAAAAAGTTCAAAATGGATCAGGCAAAGAAAGGGTTCTTGCCTGTATTACAAGGAGTGAAGTTGAGTCAGACTCAATGCCCGACCACCGCAGAAGATAGAGAGAAAATGAAAGATGTTCCCTATGCTTCGGCAATAGGCTCTATCATGTATGCAATGCTGTGTACCAGACCTGACGTATGCTTAGCAATAAGCTTGGCAGGTAGGTACCAAAGTAATCCAGGAGTGGATCACTGGACAGCGGTCAAGAACATCCTGAAATACCTGAAAAGGACTAAGGATATGTTTCTCGTTTATGGAGGTGACAAAGAACTAGTCGTAAATGGTTACGTCAATGCAAGCTTTGACACTGATCCAGACGATTCTAAATCGCAAACCGGATACGTGTTTTTATTAAACGGTGGAGCTGTAAGTTGGTGCAGTTCTAAATAAAGCATCGTGGTGGGATCTACATGCGAAGCGGAGTACATAGCTGCTTCGGAAGCAGCAAATGAAGGAGTCTGGATGAAGGAGTTCATTTCCGATCTAGGTGTCATACCTAGTGCATCGGGACCAATGAAGATCTTCTGTGACAATACTGGTGCAATTGCCTTGGCAAAGGAATCCAGATTTCACAAGAGGGCCAAGCATATCAAGAGACGCTTCAATTCCATCCGGGACCAAGTCCAGGTGGGAGACATAGAGATTTGCAAGATACATACGAATCTGAATGTTGCAGACCTGTTGACTAAGCCTCTTCCATGAGCAAAACATGATCAGCACCAAGACTCCATGGGTGTTAGAATCATTACTGTGTAATCTAGATTATTGACTCTAGTGCAAGTGGGAGACTGAAGGAAATATGCCCTAGAGGCAATAATAAAGTTATTATTTATTTCCTCATATCATGATAAATGTTTATTATTCATGCTAGAATTGTATTAACCGGAAACATAATACATGTGTGAATACATAGACAAACTTAATGTCACTAGTATGCCTCTACTTGACTAGCTCATTAATCAATGATGGTTATGTTTCCTAACCATAGACATGTGTTGTCATTTGATTAACGGGATCACATCATTAGGAGAATGATGTGATTGACTTGACCCATTCCGTTAGCCTAGCACTTGATCGTTTAGTATGTTGCTATTGCTTTCTTCATGACTTATACAAAGTTCCTACAACTATGAGATTATGCAACTCCCGTTTACCGGAGGAACACTTTGTGTGCTACCAAACGTCACAACATAACTGGGTGATTATAAAGGAGCTCTACAGGTGTCTCCGAAGGTACATGTTGAGTTGGCGTATTTCGAGATTAGGATTTGTCACTCCGATTGTCGGAGAGATATCTCTGGGCCCTCTCGGTAATGCACATCACTATAAGCCTTGCAAGCGATCTAGCTAATGAGTTAGTTACGGAATGATGCATTACATAACAAGTAAAGAGACTTGCCGATAACGAGATTGAACTAGGTATTGGGTACCGATGATCGAATCTCGGGCAAGTAACATACCGATGACAAAGGGAACGACGTATGTTGTTATGCGGTTTGACCGATAAAGATCTTCGTAGAATATGTAGGAGCCAATATGAGCATCCATGTTCCGCTATTGGTTATTGACCGAGAACAGTTCTAGGTCATGTCTACATAGTTCTCGAACCCGTAGGGTCCGCACGCTTAACGTTACGATGACAGTTTTATTATGAGTTTATAAGTTTTGATGTACTGAAGGTTGTTCGGAGTCCCGGATGTGATCACGGACATGACGAGGAGTCTCGAAATGGTCGAGACATAAAGATTGATATATTGAAAGCCTACATTTGGATATCGGAATCGTTCCGGGTGAAATCGGGATTTTACCGAAGTACCGGGGGGTTACCGGAACCCCCCCGGGGGTTATTGGGCCTGCATGGGCCCTAAGGGAGAAGAGGAGAGGAGGCAAGAGGTGGGCTGCCCCCTCCCCTCCCTAGTCCGAATAGGACAAGGAGAGGGGGGCGGCGCCCCCCCTTTCCTTCCCCTCTTCCTCCTCCTTCCCTCTTTCTCCTTCTCCAACTAGGAAAGAAGGGAGTCCTACTCCCGGTGGGAGTAGGACTCCCCCTTGGCGCGCCCTCCTTGGCCGGCCGCCCCCTCCCCCTTGGCTCCTTTATATACGGGGGCAGGGGGGCACCTCTAGACACAAGTTGATCAACGTGATCGTTCCTTAGCCGTGTGCGGTGCCCCCCTCCACCATATTCCACCTTGGTCATATCGTTGCGGTGCTTAGGCGAAGCCCTGCGTCGGTAGAACATCATCATCGTCACCACGCCGTCGTGCTGACGGAACTCATCCCCGACACTCTGCTGGATCGGAGTCCGGAGATCGTCATCGAGCTGAACGTGTGCTGAACTCGGAGGTGCCGTACGTTCGGTGCTTGGATCGGTTGGATCATGAAGACGTACGACTACATCAACCGCGTTGTCATAACGCTTCCGCTTACGGTCTACGAGGGTACGTGGATAACACTCTCCCCTCTCGTTGCTATGCATCACCATGATCTTGCGTGTGCGTAGGAATTTTTTTGAAATTACTACGTTCCTCAACATTGAGAACCTCCACCGGAAGGTCCAGTAGTGTGATACGATAGATGGCCACTGCAGTAAGGACCACCTTGACCAAGGTCATGCGACCCGAGATAGCCACATGCTTGCCTTTCCAAGGCACCAATTTGCCGGCTGCCTTGTCTTCCAAAAGTTGGAGATGAATCCTCTTTAGCCTTTTGATTGCGAGAGGGAGACCAAGGTAACGAATAGGGAAGTTGGAGCGACCTGCCGGGAAGGAATGAAGAATATCGTCGAGGTCCACACTACCGCATCTGATGGGGGCAACAATACTCTTTGCGCAATTAGTGGATAGACCGGTGGATTCGCCGAAGGAAGCAAGCATGGTGGCCAGGAACTGGACATTCTCCTTAACAGGGGCACAAAAAACAACAGCAGCATCGGCATAAAGAGAGGCACGAATCTCCGTGTGCCTCCCAGGAAGGGGTTGGAGCATCCCCTGAGCCGTGGCCTTGTTGAGGATATGGTGCAGCGGGTCGATGGCAAGCACAAAGAGTAAAGGGGATAAAGGGTCACCCTGTCTGAGGCCCTGACCATGCTTGATAGGATCTCCAGCAATACCATTAAGCAAGACTCGCGATGACGCCGAAGAGAGGAGCGCCGAGACCCAGTCGCGGAAACGTGCAAGGAAGCCATGATGACTCAGCATCTCCAAAAGGTAATCCCATCTCACAGAGTCAAAAGCCTTATTGATGTCAAGCTTGAAGAGAAGCATGGGCTTTTTGCGCGGTAAAATTTTCTGGCCAAATTCCGCACGTATAGGAAATTGTCGTGTATGCTTCTTCTCTTGATGAACGCACTCTGTGCAATGGATACAATGTCATTCATGCGGGGAGTCAACCTGGAAGCAAGGATCTTGGCAATGAGCTTTGTCACAGCATGGATCAGGCTGATTGGCCTAAAGTCCGAGATTTCTTCCGCACCATCCTTCTTAGGAACGAGAGCAATATTCGCAGAGTTGAGCCAGTGCAAGTTTCGGGCCTGGAGGGTGGAGAAGTTATTGATCACAAGCATGATGTCTTCCTTGATAATGTCCCAGCAGGTCTTGAAGAATTTTCCGGTGAATCCATCCGGCCCCGGGGCTTTGTCACTAGGAAGGGCGAAGACCGCAGCCTTGACTTCATCCTCCGTAATAGCATCACCAAGCGCTGTGAGGTCATGGTCAGCATGGGGATGGCAGCCCAATTGATGGTCTTTGTACGCGGGGTACCCCTTTTCATAACCTCGGTGAAATGAGAGTGGACAATATTTTTTGTGTGATCATGATCCGTCACCCAGCTTGCCTTGCTTGAGGCGGTGTATAAGATTTTTCCTCCGCTGACCATTTACCCTAAGGTGATTTTTTTTTTGTATTCGCATCTCCCTCTTTGATGTTGGTGATTCTGGAGCTTTGTCTCTTTCTGACTCTTTCCATGATCGCAAGGCCCATCACTCTTTTCTTTAACCTTTTCCGGATCCGTTGACCCAGTCATGCGGTTTGAAGTTAGCAACTATTTTCAATGATTTAGGTCCAATAATGTGTTATTTTTGGCAAGAGGAAGAGGTTCAATAATGCGATTGCGGTCTTGCACTCTCGTTGGTCATGTGGTGACGTACACGAGACATTAATTTCGTGATGAAGGCAGGATAGTGTATAGGTTCCCGGTTGGTGCCGGTTAGTCTGGTCAACCAGCAAGCACTACAAACCGCCTTTACATTTTGGCCTTCGTTCCAACAGCAGCTAATCCGCGCCTAGTTTCAACGATCGGCTTGTCCTCTCAAGGTTAGTTGTGATCTTGCCAACATAATCTTTGTCAATTGATGTCCTCTCTCGCTAATTTGCATATTCTTTGAGTTCTCTTGTCGTATTAGTGTCGCCATTCTTAAGCTCCTCAACTCCTCGCTAGTCTCGTAGGTGCCAAACTCCCTGGCAAAACATGCAGCGGCAAACTTCGCGTGATGCCAAACTCCTTGGGTGCTCCGGCCAGGGAGCAATAACTCAGTTGGGCTAGGAAAGAAGGGCGATTGGGTAGGTGAGTTCGTAGGATTGATAGTCAAAAGAGCTTGAGGCACAGGTCTGATGTGCCTATGCTGCCACAGCTGGTCTTGATAAGACTGTCATCTTGCTTTAGATTCAAGTATCAGGTCTTGATATCTTGAA
Source organism: Triticum dicoccoides (assembly GCF_002162155.2). Classification (NCBI taxonomy): domain Eukaryota; kingdom Viridiplantae; phylum Streptophyta; class Magnoliopsida; order Poales; family Poaceae; genus Triticum; species Triticum dicoccoides. The sequence goes on from NC_041381.1 coordinate 182,034,612, forward strand.
GTAGGAATTATATGGTTAACACAGAGTTATAGAGTCAAAAATCAACACAAATCATGACAGTATATGTTGATTTTTGAGAAACTGAAGGTTAACACAGAGTTATATGGTTTTATCTTCTGGGTCAAAAGCTTGATTTATGCAATACATCCTTTCATTCCCGATACATTTCAGGTATTCAGCTTTTTCATTAACTGTACAAAACTGTCATCTTGCTTCTGATTCAACTGATCAGGTCTTGGAGCGAATCATGTCTGAATGCACCTCCAAGCAGAAGATTAATACAGACTTACATGGCTTTCTTTTCTGTGTCAAAGGCTTGATTGATGCTCTATATCATTTAATTCTCAATGCATCTCAGGTATTCAGCTCTTCTCCGTAACTGTATATACTTTACCATCCTAAATTTAAGTTACCGTTGGTTAATAAATCGCCACTGAAGATGTACAACATGCCCATTTTTTTGTACTATAGATAAAAAAGATCCCACATGTGCTGTTTGTAGCCTTTGCACTTGCTCTAATTCTTTTAAGCCAAATTCTTCTTATCACCATTGCAAATTGATCTTACATGTCATGGTAACTTTGTAATGTTATAGGTTAAGGGGATGCCACTGAAAGTAATTTTCCAATGTTGTCTGTTAAATGGAATAATGGAGGGGCTGCCCTTAAGAAACATACTATTTTCTACAAATGTAGTTCACTAGCCACTAGTGATATAGATATTGATCAGTTTTGTAGATAGGGAGTTTATTACATAGTTCGATTGTGGATGAGCATCACTCTTGAGTCTAAAAAAAAGTACAAGTGGACTTCTTCAAACTTTTTATCATCAATGACATTAACCAATTGATATTGCAGACTCAACAACACAATAATTCACCCGCAAAAAAAAACACAATAATTCTCTGAAGTTCTGAAAGTATTTCGTTTTATCCACGCCCCTTAGTCTTGGGCAACAAAAAAAATATATCGGATTGAGCCTAAACAGGTCGAATTAACCGGCATGTAAGAGCTCAAACATACCCATAAGATCGTCCTTGATGACTTCCCAGAAGCTTTGATAGATTTCATCAAGCCCTCGAGGTTGGGAGCCTTGTTAAGCTATATTTGAATCACATCATTCCTCGCCTCTTTAGTAAAAGGAGACTTGAGAATGTCATTTTCCACGTCCGAAACTTGAGGGATATCGTCCATTAGGGCCTCATCCAACGAGAGATTGCCTCTCTCTTATGAGGAACATATCTCCATAATTTTGTTATGTATGCCTTGAAATCATCTTGGCCCTCTATCCTGCCATCATCTTGTTGAAGACTATAGGTAAAAAAAAATCATATGCCAGGCATTGGCCACCAAATAGAAATATCTTGTATTTCCATTTCAGTTCTTACTTCTTAGTCTCGCATAAGGTATGCGATCTGCTCGTTTGATTGGCTCTTAAGCTCAACCTCGTGGTCACATGGTGTGCGTACTTCTGCAATCTTACCAAGCTTGTGAATAATCGGTGAAAGATGTGGATTATTTTTCTCATATATGCCACTATTATGCCCATACAGAAAACATGTCAGATGGGGAGTATTGACCTGGTCTACAAAAATTTTTGTCACTAAGCACCGGTTTCTTCTGCAATACCGATAAACAAAAAAATATTTGTTTTTGGTCGTAATCTTGCTGTAAACTTCAAATAAGACAGGTTAAGACAAAATGCACATGTTTATGGCTAAGCAGTCCTCTTAGTGCTGATCTGATGTCTAACTCTGCTTTAGTGAGGATTATCTAGTATCATTGCTCTGAACATCGAAATGATCTTGGCATTCCTTCATTTATTTTTTATTTTACTTGATGACATTGTCGTTACTTCTTCTGATTCAAAATGTAAGGCTTTCTAGAGTACAATTTTGTTGCCAGTAAAAGGAATTCTAGGTACTGTGGACCAGATTCTCTCATCATAATCGACAGACAATCATGTCCTCTTTCTCTCTCACATCAAAATATTATGCACATAACAGAATGGAAATGCTCATTGAAATTACGTGTATGCACATGCAGAATGTAAATGCTCATCGGAACCGCAACAAACACGGACTGAAATGAGTGAACAAACACACTAAATGCTCATCGGAACCGCATCAATTCTCTTTCCCTCCGTTCACAAATATAAAATGCTTTGCATATTTCAATATGTACTACACATGGACTGAAATGAGTGAACAAACACATCCATTCAGAAAAAGTTAGTAAAACATCTTATAATAGTGAACCGTGGGAGTATTGCTTTGTATGCTCCCACTTATTTAGTCTGAAAAACAGCTAGGGGTGTGTGTGCAAATCTTTGAATTGTTGCATCATATTCGCCCTCATCACATACTCTCCTGACGCTTTTATGGTGAAAACAGGAGGAGCCCCAAGTTGTTAATTATAAGAAGCGCGTATCTGGAGCAGAGACATTCATACCGCTCGTCCAATACGTCAGTAGACTGAAACCAGTTATGCACATCGTAACTCCTGTTGGCGAGATGAGGGGAAGGACATACCAGGTGGTGACAGAAGAAGGCAAGCGCCTCATGGCTTCACTCATCAGAACTCTGCATGATTTCCACAGAGCTGGGAAGTGCCCCGAGCAATTTTGCGCATCAGACATTGCCGTGACATCTACTGGCAGAGTGAAACACACAAATACAAGCTTGCTACGAGGGAAGACCGATGAACTGGTACTGAGAAACTACGAGGATGCCCGCGACATTTTTGAGAAGACGGTATTCGATGGGTACGATCCAACTCTTATCCCTGAAGACATTAAGCATCTGTTGCAGCTGATGACATCTCCCGGGGCAATTTCTGCGGAGTATGTCATAAGCACGCATGCTTCTCTTGTCCCTCTTAGTAACAGGTACCAGTTCTATCTTGATATGTGCGACCATATCACATCTGTGCTGGACGGCAATCCTGAACAAAATGACATCCTTAGTTCTCTGCCCTATGGTGACAAGTGGGTAGAAAAATTGGAAGGCAATCTTCTGCTGGAGGAGTCGTTCCACCGCAGCGGACCATACGACACCGAAGGATCAGCCATGGCCTTTCTGAAGTTCTATAGGGACACACTCATGTGTCGAATGGAAAATTTTATGAAGCCTTTCAAGAGCTTTCCAGGGATGAAACCGTTGGAGTACACAAAAGGCGATTTTGAAAGTGTCTTGTTGGTCACCTATCCCATGTGCCTGCCGAGAATGCAAGAAGAGCTTGAAAAGCATAAGCAGCTGAGGGATTTGAATCTTCAGAACCTGACCTTCATTTGATGCCTCTTCACTACAGGAGACTCAGTTTGTTACTACTATTGTACTGTGGCTTGTGATGTTGTACTGTGGTCATCCTTGAAGGAACTTGGATAGTTCTTATTTCCCCCACTTCTTTTTTGACCTAGCTAACACAAGGAGCCATGTGGTTCTGTTTAAGAATCGGTAATCTAGGTTTTCGATCCGGTTTCCCTTATAAACTGGATCAACCAAAGTTAAGGGGTGACTCTTGGCTTTGGCAGCTTTTTCAGCAATATATTCAGGTGGGGATCC
>NC_041381.1:182038427-182047841 GCF_002162155.2 Triticum dicoccoides
GAATCAGTAATCTGCTGTATATATCTCAGACTTCACTAAGTTGTTGTACACAGATTATGTACGTTGTTGCATACTGAATAGTATGTTGTATACTGAATAATACATTGTTGCATACTGAAGATTATTTTTAAAATAACCAATCCATGAAGTACGAGCATAAGGTGTTGTGCTCTGTTTTCAATTTTGGTAAGAAAGACGCCCACCTTTAAATTAATATAAAGTCCAACAAAGAGGCGGAACGAAATAAGGTCTTACAAACTTTTGGAACTTCGAAAAATATATACTCGATAATCAGCTTTGTATTTTTATACAGCTTTCTGTTTGGAATGGTGTATTTGCAGATTATTTACATGCAGCCTTACTGGTTGCTTTCGTGATAGCACTTAACAACAGTATGCAGTTTTTGTGTGTTTAGATATCTCTAACTGATTAACTGTCTGCACAGTGCAGAATACCTCCAGTATTTCAGACATGAATTACATATTGGAAAATTTTGTTTTGCAGTTGTTAGAATATTTTTAGAAGAAAAATCTTAAGAGTAGTGTGAATCAATCAAATAAGGTCAAAACATATGCAGAGGTAGATTGTTAGTACTATGCTAGGTTTTCTTTTTTGGAGGCAAACACATGCAACTTTATTACTCCAGAATGTTTACAGGTACAGTAACTAGATCATAAGGATGTCCAAGACAAACATGGCGTCCTATGCCTAAACTTGTCGCCTGGTTTGCTAGGCCATGAGCCTCAAAATTAAAATTCCTACGTTCATAGACAAAAGAACAACTACGTCAGATCCATAACTTCAACCGAGCTGAAATTTTGAACGGATTTTTCTCTAGAAATTATCTTTTTTGCAGCGAAAGAAGGGCTCCAACCGGCTTACAAAGGAGTCACAAGGCAACACGGCGCGCCCTGTTGCCTTGTGGGTCCCTCGAGCACTGCCTTGTGTTGATTCTTCTTCCCAAAAATCACATATATTTCAAAATAAATATTTGTAAAATTTTATCACATTTGGAGTTTGTTTGGTATGGATTTTTTGCGAGAGAAAAAACATGCAAAAAAGAGGAACTGACATTGGGCACTGGATCAATATGTTAGTTCCAAAAATAATATAAAATATTGCCAAAAGTATATGAAAGTTGTAGAATATTGGCATGCAAATTTAATTTCTGCTCATCCTCGAGTAGGTAAATGATAAAAAGATAATTTTTTATGTGGAATGCTACCTAGCATGATCTTGATCAAATAATCTAATCATGGCATGAATATTAGGATACGAGTAATTCAAGACAATAGTCCATCATTTGATATAAAGACATAAATACTCAGGTATACTTAGCAAATAATCATGCCTTTTAAAATAAAGAATGCTAAAGATCGATATCCCTACAATATCATATAGCTCAGCATGCTCAGTCTTACTATCATAAATATATTAATCATGAACTACTTGTCACGCCCAATATGCGACCCTATCCAAAAGGAACTCGAAGGTCCCATTAAGGATAGACTCGCATATTGAAACGCTTTTGCAAGGTGGATATCATTACATCAACATTACATAATATATGGGGATACATACATAAGGCATACAATGCCACACGAATACAACATCACAATACATGAGAGCATCATCCGACTACGGATGCAACACAAACAGAAACTCAAACGACATCCACCCTGCTAGCCCAGGCTGCCGAGCTGGAACCTATCCTCTGATCGAAGAAGCAGAAAAATAACTCAACGCAAGCAAGCATCGCTCTCACGTCACGATCATCGCATGAACCTGTACCTGCAACTGTTGTTGTAGTAATCTGTGAGCCACGAGGACTCAGCAATCCCATTACCATGGGTATCAAGACTAGCAAAGCTTAAAGGGAATGGAAGGGGTAAAGTGGTGAGGCTGCAGCAGCGACTAAGCATATATGGTGGCTAACATACGCAAATAAGAGCGAGAAGAGAGCAAGCAGAACGGTCGTGAAGCTATCAATGATCAAGAAGTGATCCTGAACTCCTACTTACGTCAAACATAACCCAGAAACCGTGTTCACTTCCCGGACTCCGCCGAAAAGAGAACATCACGGCTACACACGCGGTTGATGCATTTTAATTCGGATCTGGTGTCAAGTTATCTACAACTGGACATTAACAAATTCCCATCTGCCTATAACCGCAGGCACGGCTTTCGAAAGATTATACCCTGCAGGGGTGTCCCAACTTAGCCCATGACAAGCTCTCGCGATCAACGAAGGAATAGACCTTCTCCCAGGAAGACCCGATCAGACTCGGAATCCCGGTTTACAAGACATTTCGACAATGGTAAAACAAGACCAGCAAAGCCGCCCGATGCGCCGACAATCCCGATAGGAGCTGCGCATATCTCGTTCTCAGGGCAACACCGGATAGGTCAGCCTACGAGTAAAACCAGCCCTCGAGTTGCCCCGAGGTGGCCCTGCAGTCTGCCCGGTTCGGACCAACACTTAGACAAGCATTGGCCCGGGGGGGGGGCTAAAATAAAGATGACCCTTGGGTTAATTACTCCCAAGGGAAATATAGGTGGTGGTGAGGCAAAAGGTAAAACCAAGGTTGGGCCTTGCTGGAGGAGTTTTATTCAAAGCGAACTGTCAAGGGGGTCCCATAAATCACCCGACCGCGTAAGGAACGCAAAATCCGGGAACATAACACCGGTATGACGGAAACTAGGGCGGCAAGAGTGGAACAAAACACCAGGCATAAGGCCGAGCCTTCCACCCTTTACCAAGTATATAGATGCATTAATAATATAAGAGATATTGTGATATCCCAACCAAAATCCTGTCCACCATGGAGCAATCTTCAACTTCACCTGCAACTAGCAACGCTATAAGAGGGGCTGAGCAAAGCGGTAACATAGCCAAACAACGGTTTGCATAGGAAAGGTGTCAAAGGTTAGAGGTTCATGGCAATATGGGATGGCTCGACAAACAGATGATGGGTAGCGCAGCAAAGCGATAGAACGAAGCAACTAGCATAGCAATGATAGTAGTGAGATCCAGGGTAGCGGTCATCTTGCCTGAAATCCCGCAAGGAAGAAGAACGAGTCCATGAAGAAGATGAACGGGAGCAGTCGAACGAATCCTCACGAACGCAACGTTACCGAAACTAAGAAGCAACACCGGAAAGAAACAAACAACATGGTAAACCAACAAGCATAAGCATGGCATGATGCGCAAACAAGTATGATGCATGACTGCTTTAATGAGGCATGGCATGGCAATATGCACAAACAACACTACAAGTTAAGTGGAGCTCAATATGCAACGAGTTGCATATTGACGGAACACCACATCGATTATTTAGTTCTCTCTCGGTTTTGTACCCAACAATATTAAATGTTGTTAAACATGGCAAGAGGTGAGGCATAATAAAACTACCTATCTAAGCAAGTTTAAATGAGGCCGGAAACCACAAACAACAATTTCGGAAAATCCCAATATGCAAATTATGGATTCGGTACTGTTCTGCCCTAAACACAATTTTAATGTTGTTAAATAGCAAAATAAAGTGGACCATGTTAAACTAGGCATTTTTCCACCCCATTTACATATAAAGTTTAATTAATTTGGAGCTACGGTTATTTAGTTATGAATTAAAGCATTTTAACATGGCATAATGCAAAATAAACACAAACAGCATGTTAAATATTTTTAACATAGATGAAAGTGGCATATTATTAATCTACACAATTTTCTGAGCATTTACATATATAAATTATTTTAGTCCGATGCACAGTTTGTGAGATATTAAATGCATGAATATCAGGGGTTTTTTTGTAAAACTGTTAATTCTACGGATAATGTTAAAATCGCTGGACAGGGAAAAAAATAGCAACGTGCCGAAACTGCTGGCCCAACAGTGCACAGGGGGGCGCTGGATCTGAAGCTCACCATGGGCTTGGGCCCAGCTGGAGGAGAGGCCGAGCGAGGCCGGTCCCTGGGCCAGGCCCAGTCGGTGGAGAGGAGGAGGCCCAAGCGGGAGGGGGGGGGCGGCCCACGTGGCCGGGCAAGGCGCGGCTGGGCCCTGGCACGCTGGGCGCTGCGGCTGGGCCTGGGGAGGCCGAGGGAGCTGGGCTGGGCCTTGGCGGATCGTGGCCCACGCGGGCTGAGGCCGTCCTCCTCCCGTGCCCGCACGGACAGGGAGACAGGGGCGGCGGTGGAGGTTCACGTCGGCGACGGAGAGGCTCGAGGGTGGCGGCGGGGCGGATCCGGCAAGGGCGGGGCCGGCAGAGGCCGGATCCGCCAGCGGCGGGTCCATTCCCGGCGACGAACGGCGGCGGGGACGAGTCTCCAAGGCAGAGGCGGCTCCCGAGCTCGGGTGGTGGCGGCCATGGCAGAATTCCTGCGGGAGAGAGAGTGAGAGAGAGGAAGGAGAAGGTAGGGGAAGGAGGAGCAGGGCAGGTGAGGTCCGGCCTGGCTGCTGGTGCTCGACAGCGCGGCTCCGGCGAGCCGGACGAGGTGGCAGGGGAAGCGGGGGAGGAGGCGAGGCGTTGGGGAGCTCGGGCGGAGAGAGCGGGAGCCAGGCCCAGATAGGCTCGGAGGGGCCTCCCGCGGGCCTGGGTGGGCCTGCGGCGGCAGGAGCCTCCGGGGAGACGCGTGGCGCCCTAGGGTTGGAGGAGGGTGCGGTCAACGGTGGCGGAGCCAATGGAGGCGCGACAAGTGGTGCGGGTGAGGTGGCTGGCGCCGGATTTGAAGGGGGAAGGCGGCGGCGCGGCCAATGAGGTGGGAGGAGGCTGCGAAAACGAGGAGGAGAGGGGTTAGGGCGACCAGATTTGGAAGGAGGGGGGTTTAAATAGGAAAGGGGGCTAGGGTTTAGTCTCTAGGGGGTTTAGGGGGGTTTCCGGACCCTCGGATCGCGATCGTGCGCTCCGGACAGAGGGGGGGGGACTAGGTGGCTGCAGGTGGGCTGTGTAGAATGCCTCGAGCTGAGAAGAGAGAGAAACAGAGCGACCCGGTGGCAGTTTCGGAGACCGAAACATCTGACGATTAATCCGACTATATCGCGGTTATAAATATAACAGTTGGGCAGTCAAACGGACTCCGAAAGCGATGAAACTTGGCTGGCGGCCTGTCTACACTATAATAGGACCGCACGACAAGTTGCAACCCATTCCGAGAACATTTTTATGCCGCTTATAAAATAATATTTCGGAGGTGCCGCGGGCGCGTGCGAGTGTGTCCGGACTCGGAACGGATAATGGAGAGAACCGGCGGAACACGAACGGATGCAAGTTTTATGAAAACGATGCCGATGCAATGCGAATGATGACATGAGACGAGATGCATAACAAGAACAAAATGCAAAACAAACGACAAAAACCCAACCACGAAGGAAATATCATATAGCATCTCCGGAAAAGGCAAGAGTCGGAGTTACGAATATGGAAAGTTGTATCCGGGGCATTACAACACTCCACCACTACGAGAGGATCTCGTCCCGAGATCTAGGATGGCACCGGAGGGAAAAGGAAGATGAAGATAAGCGGTAAAACTAAGTTGCTTCTTCGACAAACGAGTGAAACCATGAACCTTGGGAGGTTGAGCAATATAAAAGAAAGAGTACAACAGAGATGAACGAGATTGCAAACAATCTGTTAGAAAAGAGGAACAAGGAACATTACAATAACTTGAAGGTTGCAAGGACATGAATCAAGAGTTTAACGGACAACATAGGGTTCAAAGCCACTCCGGTTACAACAAGATGAGAGAGGAAGAATTCGGGCAGCACTCCGGTTGAACATGGAAGGAATATAACATGAACTTGGCAAAATGAAAGCACTTGGATGAGACTCCGGTTAAATGAGGAATGATAGACACAACACTCCGGTTAAATGGATAAGCAAGGAAAAGAACACGATCTTGACAAAAAACAAGATGATGAGTGAAGAGAACAACATCACAATGCCTTCGGAATGAAAGAATAGAAGCTAGATTGTTGGGATAAAGGGACGAAGAAGAAAATGACAATTTCTGCCACAAATGAACTAGGAAAGCACCCTTCCAAGAAGGTTATAACAAAGTTGTTGTGACGCCCCCGATTTAATCGTACACTAATCATGCACGCAAATGTGTACGATCAAGATCAGGGACTCACGGGAAGATATCACAACACAACTCTACAAATAAAATAAGTCATACAAGCATCATAATACAAGCCAGGGGCCTCGAGGGCTCGAATACAAGTGCTCGATCATAGACGAGTCAGCGGAAGCATCAATATCTGAGTACAGACATAAGTTAAACAAGTTTGCCTTAAGAAGGCTAGCACAAACTGGGATACAGATCGAAAGAGGCGCAGGCCTCCTGCCTGGGATCTTCCTAAACTACTCCAGGTCGTCGTCAGCGGGCTGCACGTAGTAGGGGCACCTCCGGTGTAGTAGGGGTCGTCGTCGACGGTGGCGTCTGGCTCCAGGGCTCCAGCATCTGGTTGCGACAACCAGAAAGAAAGGAAAAGGGGAAAAAGGGGGGAGAAAGAAACCGTGAGTACTCATCCAAAGTACTCGCAAGCAAGGAACTACACTACATATGCATGGGTATATGTGTAAGGAGGCCATATCAGTGGACTGAACTGCAGAATGCCAGAATAAGAGGGGGATAGCTAATCCTGTCGAAGACTACGCTTCTGGCAGCCTCCGTCTTGCATCAAGTAAAAGAGAGTAGATTGAAGTCCTCCAAGTAGCATCTCCAAGTAGCATCTCCAAGTAACATCTCCAGTAGCATAATCCTACCCGGCGATCCCCTCCTCGTATCCCTGAGAGAGAGCGACCACCGGTTGTATCTGGCACTTGGAAGGGTGTGTTTTATTAAGTATCCGGTTCTAGTTGTCATAAGGTCAAGGTACAACTCCAAGTCGTCCTGTTACCGAAGATCACGGCTATTCGAATAGATTAACTTCCCTGCAGGGGTGCACCACATTCCCCAACACGCTCGATCCCATTTGGCCGGACACACTTTCCTGGGTCATGCCCGGCCGCGGAAGATCAACACGTCGCAGCCCCATCTAGGCAAAACAGAGAGGCCAGCACGCCGGTCTAAACCTAAGCGCACAGGGGTCTGGGCCCATCGCCCATAGCACACCTGCACGTTGCGTACGCGGCCGAAAGCGGAACTAGCCCCCTTAATACAAGAGCAGGCTTACGTTCCAATCCGGCGCGCGCCGCTCCGTCGCTGACGTCTGAAGTGCTTCGGCTGATACCACGACGTCGGGATACCCATAACTACTCCCACGTAGATGGTTAGTGCGTATAGGCTCGTAGCCGACTCAGATCAAATACCAAGATCTCGTTAAGCGTGTTAAGTATCCGCGAACGCCGAACAGGGCCAGGCCCACCTGTCTCCTAGGTGGTCTCAACCTGCCCTGTCGCTCCGCCACAAAGTAACAGTCGAGGGCCGTCGGGAACCCAGGCCCACCTCTACCGGGATGGAGCCACCTGTCCTTTCAGCCCCCTTGCCAGAATCACTTGCGGGTACTCAATGAGCTGACCCGACTTTAGTCACCATCTGTATAGTATGTATGTAGGTATAGTATATACCCGTGATCACCTCCCAAGTGATCACGGCCCGATAGTATAGCAAGGCAGACTGACAAGAATGTAGGGCCAATGATGATAAACTAGCATCCTATACTAAGCATATAGGATTGCAGGTAAGGTATCAACAGATGTAGCGACAATGTCAGGGGGGGCTTGCCTGGTTGCTCTGGCAAGAGAGAGGAGTCGTCAACTCCGTAGTCGAACTGGTCAACAGCAGCGTCGGTCTCGTAGTCTACCGGAGAGAAGAGGGGGAAGAAATAATGAATACAGAGCAAACAAAGCATCACAAAATATATCAAGGCAATACACGATGTTCGGTGTGCTCTAAGGCGGTAGTAGGTGATATCGGTGAAGGGGGGAAAAACATCCGGGAAAGTATTCCCGGTGTTTCGCGTTTACGGACCGGTGAACCGGAGGGGGAAAGTTGCGTGTTTGGTATGCTAGGGGTGTGTGGCGGACGAACGGGCTGCGTATCCGGATTCGTCTCGTCGTTCTGAGCAACTTTCATGTAGAAAGTATTTTCATCCGAGTTACGGATTAAAAGATATGATTTTCTAAAGATTTTATTAATTTCTAGAATTTATTTAATTATTTAATTAATTCGGAAAATGGATTTATGACGTCAGCATGACGTCATGCTGACATCAGCAGTCAACAGGGTTGACTAGGTCAATCTGACGTGTGGGTCCAGTGGGACCCACCTGTCATTCTCTATTTAGGTTAATTAGGGTTTAGGTTAATTAGTTAGCTTAATTAACTGTTTAGTTTAATTTGTGATTAGGTTAATCTAATCAGGATTAATTAACTTAATTAATTACTTGATTAATTAATTAATATTTTAATTATTTTAGTTATTATTCATTTATTTATTTAATGTATTTTTATATTTTTATATTATTTTTTTAAATGTTCTAGGGGCTGGGCCCCACTTGTCTGTGGCCCGGGGGCCAAACAGCCACGGGCGAACGGGTTACGGGCGTGTGGGCGCCAGCCCGTTTGGGCGCCCGCCCAGGCAAATGGAGGCGCCGGTGATTGCAGTCGGCGGCGATGGCTGCAAGAGGTGGGCGTGGCCTGCGCGGGGACCACGGTGAGCGCGGTGGTTGGTCGGGACGGTAGGGGCGAGCAGGGCGCCGGTCCAGGCACGGTGAGCGCAAGCACTGGGCCGGCCGGATGCGTGACGGCGAGCGCGGGGAACGGGTACGGCGGTGTGCACGTGCGCGCGAGGGAGTAGCGAACGGTGGCCGCACGGGAGGAGGGAAAGGAGGAGATGAGGGGGGTTCCTCACAGGGGAGCTGCAGGGGGAAGGCAGTGTGCTCGGGGAGGTGTCGGGGTCGGCGCGACGAGGCGGAGGAGCTCCGTTCGTGGAGGAGGAAGACGGGGACGATCGGCGGAGAGGAAGCAGTCCGGCGAGGTGGTCCCGACGTCGTGGCCTCCGGCGAGGTACTCGGGTGATGGCGCATCCAGATCGGGGAAGATGGGGAGGCGCAGGAGGGAGACGAGGAAGCGAGGTGGAGGGCGACGGCGAGGTCCAGTGAGAAGGGGGCCGTGGCACGGGCGTGAGGGAGGGGGCCGTCACCGGCGAGCGGCTCGTGCACCGCAACAGGGTCGCCGGGCGGTGCGGGGCTCGAGCACGGCGCCCTGCGGAGCCAGGGCGGCGGCGGGGCGCAGGGCGAGGCGCGGGCACCAGGGACGATGGGGTCGGGGCAGTTGAGGCCGAGGAAGCGATCCGGCGGCGTCGTGGCGGCTGGGTCGGGGGCGACGGGATCGGGCCCCTCCCCGATCTAGAGTGTGGGGGCACCGGGAAGGAGGGTTGAGGAGGCGGGCGCTGGGCGGTGGCGGCGATGGTGA
>NC_041381.1:182052426-182053926 GCF_002162155.2 Triticum dicoccoides
ACAAGGAATGTCAATAAGATTTCTATACTTATGGGATTAATCATAATGAAAGTAAACAAGAAATTCCAGAGCAATAGGTTGCTGAGGATTTTTGGAATATCGGGTGGTATTTCGAAGACTTTTGTGTAACACATAAACAACTGGGGGATGAGCGGATATTCTATAAATGCGAGAATTAACCGTAGGGGTATTCAAGTGACAAGAACAGCAAGGCAGTAAGCTCAAGGGATCATCGAAACCACGACGAGTTTTTCAGGGTATCTTGTAATAACAAGACCAACTGGGGATGATATAAGAATAACAACTGTAAGTAGTTACCCATAAGGGTTGACGGTGGAAGGGGAATTGCAAACGCGATGAACACAAGTTCTCTGCTTAACAGCGGAAAGTATCTTCAGGGTCTTCACGTGCAGCAGACGATCATCAGTAATAAGGGGCTCTCCGGGTGAAAGTGATAACGAGATCCTAATGTTAGATTTAGCAAAATTCCTTTAACCCGAATAGAAGAGAGATCAGAGTCCTAGAGTAAAGGTCGAGGAGTAAAAGATCCTAGTACCACCCGATGGCGATGTGGGCCCGTAAGGCACACAACCAAGTTAGTAAAAGTTTTGCAATGTCTAGACTCGACTTCGGCCAAGGAGTGTGGAAGGGGGATTCCTACAGGCAGTCGGCTCTGATACCAACTTGTGACGCCCCCGATTTAATCGTACACTAATCATGCACGCAAATGTGTACGATCAAGATCAGGGACTCACGGGAAGATATCACAACACAACTCTACAAATAAAATAAGTCATACAAGCATCATAATACAAGCCAGGGGCCTCGAGGGCTCGAATACAAGTGCTCGATCATAGACGAGTCAGCGGAAGCATCAATATCTGAGTACAGACATAAGTTAAACAAGTTTGCCTTAAGAAGGCTAGCACAAACTGGATACAGATCGAAAGAGGCACAGGCCTCCTGCCTGGGATCTTCCTAAACTACTCCAGGTCGTCGTCAGCGGGTTGCACGTAGTAGGGGCACCTCCGGTGTAGTAGGGGTCATCGTCGACGGTGGCGTCTGGCTCCAGGGCTCCAGCATCTGGTTGCGACAACCAGAAAGAAAGGAAAAGGGGAAAAAGGGGGGAGAAAGCAACCGTGAGTACTCATCCAAAGTACTCGCAAGCAAGGAACTACACTACATATGCATGGGTATATGTGTAAGGAGGCCATATCAGTGGACTGAACTGCAGAATGCCAGAATAAGAGGGGGATAGCTAATCCTGTCGAAGACTACGCTTCTGGCAGCCTCCGTCTTGCATCAAGTAAAAGAGAGTAGATTGAAGTCCTCCAAGTAGCATCTCCAAGTAGCATCTCCAAGTAACATCTCCAGTAGCATAATCCTACCCGGCGATCCCCTCCTCGTATCCCTGAGAGAGAGCGACCACCGGTTGTATCTGGCACTTGGAAGGGTGTGTTTTATTAAGTATCCGGTTCTAGTTGTCATAAGGTCAAGGTA
>NC_041381.1:182054026-182065857 GCF_002162155.2 Triticum dicoccoides
TGATCGGGTACAAACTCGTACTAATAGAAGCTTACTGAAGAGTTGTTGAACCGTAGAGCGGACTCGGTTCAGTTATCGGTGTCTTTGAGTGTTTAATAACTCAGAGCCCGTGAAAAATTGGAATCAGTGGTAAGGTAGCACTTGATGAAGAACTCATAAGAAGTTAAGCAGTACCATGATAATCTCGAGATACCAGGGGGGTAATACTCAACACAAGATCAAAGTAAAGGTTGGACTGGGGTATTGCTCTACAGAAGACAAGTGCTTAAACCTGCACGAGAAACGTAATTTAAAGGAGAACATGGTCGGAACCACGATTGCAAAAGGCCAGATCCCAGATATAAGATGAACTTATACCAAAGGAATAATTAATTTAAGAGAAGCTTTAATGATAAGATCTACACCGAGTCCATGGGCATGAACGCAAGGTTCAAGGTCGACTCCCACTTCTCCAATGCATACCTTTTCATTCACTTCTCATTTTCGCCGAAGTCGTAGTGTTGAAATTTTATCTGGTAATCACCCGAAGAATATAACTCGTGAAAACTCTCGGGTTTGCACAGTCTAGGGAAGGCCTTGGTCCAACCCATCAGTTATCTTAGGAACATACACTACAAAGTTCAGAAGTAAATAACACAAGCCCGAAAGCAGAGCATGGTTGGCCAAGCAGAGGATACAACTTAACAAGGGCATCATGTATAAGGGGAAGAACTCACAAGGTGTTCAAATGTGAAGGACACTGCCGGATAACAATCCAACAAAGGACTTGATAGTCCACAAAGGATCTGATATGAGTATCGGTACTCAACCAGAAGAGGAAGGAATGCAAATGCAACAGGTTATGGAATCATCTGAATAATTCAAAGCTTAAATAAAAAGGAATTATGATTTCCAAAACAAAGGATCAGAAGCAGACGTTCTGATCAAGGATGGATCAATTGAATATACCAGAGGCACAATCGACGACAGATAGTTTGGTCGAGAACCAGCTCACGTTTGTAAGACGTCTGAGCCGGAGAGATAATTTAAAAGGATCAACTGATGATTACGTGCATTCGCAACATATTGAGTCAACAGACTCAAAATGATAATGACAAGGAATGTCAATAAGATTTCTATACTTATGGGATTAATCATAATGAAAGTAAACAAGAAATTCCAGAGCAATAGGTTGCTGAGGATTTTTGGAATATCGGGTGGTATTTCGAAGACTTTTGTGTAACACATAAACAACTGGGGGATGAGCGGATATTCTATAAATGCGAGAATTAACCGTAGGGGTATTCAAGTGACAAGAACAGCAAGGCAGTAAGCTCAAGGGATCATCGAAACCACGACGAGTTTTTCAGGGTATCTTGTAATAACAAGACCAACTGGGGATGATATAAGAATAACAACTGTAAGTAGTTACCCATAAGGGTTGACGGTGGAAGGGGAATTGCAAACGCGATGAACACAAGTTCTCTGCTTAACAGCGGAAAGTATCTTCAGGGTCTTCACGTGCAGCAGACGATCATCAGTAATAAGGGGCTCTCCGGGTGAAAGTGATAACGAGATCCTAATGTTAGATTTAGCAAAATTCCTTTAACCCGAATAGAAGAGAGATCAGAGTCCCAGAGTAAAGGTCGAGGAGTAAAAGATCCTAGTACCACCCGATGGCGACGTGGGCCCGTAAGGCACACAGCCAAGTTAGTAAAAGTTTTGCAATGTCTAGACTCGACTTCGGCCAAGGAGTGTGGAAGGGGGATTCCTACAGGCAGTTGGCTCTGATACCAACTTGTGACGCCCCCGATTCAATCGTACACTAATCATGCACGCAAATGTGTACGATCAAGATCAGGGACTCACGGGAAGATATCACAACACAACTCTACAAATAAAATAAGTCATACAAGCATCATAATACAAGCCAGGGGCCTCGAGGGCTCGAATACAAGTGCTCGATCATAGACGAGTCAGCGGAAGCAACAATATCTGAGTACAGACATAAGTTAAACAAGTTGCCATAAGATGGCTAGCACAAACTGGGATACAGATCGAAAGAGGCGCAGGCCTCCTGCCTGGGATCCTCCTAACTACTCCTGGTCGTCGTCGTCAGCCTGCACGTAGTAGTAGGCACCTCCAATGTAGTAGTCGTCGTCGACGCCGGCTCCTGGCTCCTGGACTCCAGTATCTGGTTGCGACAACCAGAAAGAAAGGAAAGGGGAAAAAGGGGGGAGAAAGCAACCGTGAGTACTCATCCAAAGTACTCGCAAGCAAGGAACTACACTACATATGCATGGGTATATGTGTAAGGAGGCCATATCAGTGGACTGAACTGCAGAATGCCAGAATAAGAGGGGGATAGCTAATCCTGTCGAAGACTACGCTTCTGGCAGCCTCCCTCTTGCAGCATGTAGAAGAGAGTAGATTGAAGTCCTCCAAGTAGCATCTCCGAGTAGCATATCCAGGTAGCATCTCCAAGCGCATCTCCAGTCGCATCGCATAGCATAATCCTACCCGGCGATCCCCTCCTCATATCCCTGAGGTAGAGCGACCACCGGTTGTATCTAGCACTTGGAAGGGTGTGTTTTATTAAGTATCCGGTTCTAGTTGTCATAAGGTCAAGGTACAACTCCAAGTCGTCCTGTTACCGAAGATCACGGCTATTCGAATAGATTAACTTCCCTGCAGGGGTGCACCACATTCCCCAACACGCTCGATCCCATTTGGCCGGACACACTTTCCTGGGTCATGCCCGGCCGCGGAAGATCAACACGTCGCAGCCCCACCTAGGCACAACAGAGAGGCCAGCACGCCGGTCTAAACCTAAGCGCACAGGGGTCTGGGCCCATCGCCCATAGCACACCTGCACGTTGCGTACGCGGCCGAAAGCAGACCTAGCCTAGTGGCGTTCCAGTCCAATTCGGCGCGCGCCGCTCCGTCGCTGACGTCTGAAGTGCTTCGGCTGATACCACGACGTCGGGATACCCATAACTACTCCCACGTAGATGGTTAGTGCGTATAGGCTCGTAGCCAGACTCAGATCAAATACCAAGATCTCGTTAAGCATGTTAAGTATCCGCGAACGCCGAACAGGGCCAGGCCCACCTGTCTCCTAGGTGGTCTCAACCTGCCCTGTCGCTCCGCCACAAAGTAACAGTCGGGGGCCGTCGGGAACTCAGGCCCACCACTACCTGGATGGAGCCACCTGCCCCTTCAGCCCCCACGTCAGAATCACTTGCGGGTACTCAATGAGCTGACCCGACTTTAGTCACCATCTGTATAGTATGTATGTATATATAGTATATACCCGTGATCACCTCCCAAGTGATCACGGCCCGATAGTATAGCAAGGCAGACTGACAAGAATGTAGGGCCAATGATGATAAACTAGCATCCTATACTAAGCATTTAGGATTGCAGGTAATGTATCAACAGATGTAGCGACAATGTCAGGCTATGCATCAGAATAGGATTAACGAAAGCAGTAACATGGTACACTACTCTAATGCAAGCAGTATAGAGGAGAATAGGCGATATCTGGTGATCAAGGGGGGGGGGCTTGCCTGGTTGCTCTGGCAAGAAGGAGGGGTCGTCAACTCCGTAGTCGAACTGGTCAGCAGCAGCGTCGGTCTCGTAGTCTACCGGAAAGGAGTAACGGAGGGGGATCACAATAAATAACAGAGCAATCAAATGTAACACAAAGCAAGACGCGGCAATACGTTGTGCTAGGGGTGTCCTAACGTAGGGATAGGCGATACCGGTGAAGGGGGAAACATCCGGGAAAGTATCCCCAGTGTTTCGCGTTTTCGGGTAGAGGAGCCGGAGGGGGAAAGTTGCGAGTTCGATAGGTTAGGGGGGTGTGGCGGACGAACGGACCGCGTATCCGGATTCGTCTCGTCGTTCTGAGCAACTTTCATGTTGAAAATATTTTAATCCGAGTTACGGATTAAAAGATATGATTTTTTTAAAGATTTTATTAATTTCTGGAATTTAATTAATTATTTAATTAATTCGAAAAAAATGTATTTATGACGTCAGCATGATGTCATGCTGACGTCAGCAGTCAACAGGGGTTGACTGAGTCAACCCTGACATGTGGGTCCAGGAGGGACCCACCTGTCATCCTCTAATTAGGTTAATTAGGGTTTAGGTTAATCTAATTACAGTTTAATTAACTTAATTAATTTCTTAATTAATTAACTAATTAATTAATTATTATTATTTTATTTATTTATTATTATTTTTTTAATTCCTTTTTTTTTAACAAAACGTTCTGGGGCTGGGGCCCCCATGTCAGTGGGATAGGGGCGGCCCAGTCAGTAGTTGACCCAGTCAACAGGTCAACAGGGGGCCCTGGGCCCACCAGTCAGCGGCCCAGGTGGTGGGACCCGCAGTGCCAGGTCAGCAGGGCCGGCCCTCGCCGCCGGCGACCAAAAGCACGGCGCAGACCCGCCGGAGTTCGCCGGAAATTGCGCACAGGGCACGGATCCGCGCACGCCTGGGCTCGTTCGAACGAGCGCGCAGAGGCGCATCTAGTGGGGGCGGTGGCGTGGCCGGAGGAGGGCTGCAGCGTCACCGGTGACGAGCGGGGAGGCGCAGGTGAGGGGCGCAGCCGGCGCGAGCGGTGCCCGGGGCGAGGCCGTGGCCGGAGCGGTGCGCTGCCCGCGGTGAAGCGGCGATCAGGGGCCGTGGCAGGGGAGCCTAGTGGCGTGGAGCGTGCGACGGATGAGGCCACTGAGGGCGGGCGGCGCGAGCTACGGCGCGGGCGTGCGAGTGCGACGAGCGGCCGGAGTGGGCGGGCACGGCGTCGGCCGCGCGGACGAGGCCGTGGCGCACGGGGCAGAGGGAGGAGGAGGGCACGGCCCTCACCAGCGTTGGAGAGCAGAGGGGTCGGCGAGGCTCGTTGGAGCCGTCGAGGTGGAGGCGAGGCAGCGACGGTGGAGCGGCGCCGGGCGACGAGGTCCTCGGGCAGCAGCGCGTGGCGGCGCTGGGAGCGGCGCGCCGTCCAGATCGAGTCGAGCGAGGAGTCGAGGAAGGGGCTGCGGGGACGAGGCAGGGCGGCGGGGTCTGGCGACGGCGTGGAAGAAGACCAGTGAGGGAGGTCCGGTGAGGCGAGCTCCGGGCGCGGGGCGGCGTCGGGCGACCTCCTCCTCTCGATCCCGATCCAATCGGGGGAAGAGGGAGGGGGAGATATTTTCGGGGGGAGTGGTGTCGGTGGCGGAGTGGGTCTCACCGGGTGGGGGAATAAGGAGAGGGAGTGGGCCGGCCTGTAGGTTGGGCCGGGTGGGCCGGTCGGGCGGCCTGGTGGGTTGGCCCAGTTGGGGCCATGGCCCCAGGGGGGTTTGTTTTCTTTTTTTTTTCATTTGTTTGTTTTCTGTTTTCTTTTATTATTCCTTTTCTATTTTCTGTTTTATTTTAGTTCCTCTTTTATCTTAGTTTTATAACTATAAAAGTAGCCCCTAATTTAGTGTTAGTAATTAGCTACTACCACATAAGTTTGGGCAACAAAATAAATTAGTTTAATATTTTATCTATTGTAAAAGGCATTCAACTAATTGTCTTTGCTACTATTTAAAACATTTTAGATTATTTTACACTTTTATAAAAGTGTGGTTTCTCCACCATACTTACTTATGCATTATTTGGCTCACTCCGAACATTTTAGTTTCAATATTTGAAATCTTTTAGTGTTTGCTTGATTTTGAATTTGAACGCGAATCGGTTTCGAACTAACGCGAGATTAGCAACTATAATCGAGGTGACGTGGCATCACTAGCAGAGGATCACTGTAGCTTAATTACCCGGGCGTCACAATTCTCCTCCACTACAAGAAATCTCGTCCCGAGATTTAAGCGGTGGAGTAAGGGGGGGAAAGGTGTTGGTAGCGAAAAACTTAACGAGTCTTCTCGGTCTTGGCTTCCCTTTCGAAGAGGTTGATCCCTTTCGTTGATGTCTTCATTTCACTGCTTCAAGTCACCATGATCAATTTGTCATCCTTTCTTCGGGATCTCCATCGTACTTACGAATAGGTAAGGGGCAGCTCTACAACGATAGGATGTTACAAGGGAAAATCTTCTGGGGGTTTCCCAAGTATGAACATATGAGTATCTCTCGAGTTGAACAAATGAAACACATCGAGAGCAAAGTAAGACGGTGCAATAAGAAGTTTCAAGCGGATAGGCAATCGTTCATTGCCTGAAACAGAGTGTGAATGGGGTTCAGAGCAACGGGAATAAGTATTGTGTCCGATACCAGAATTGATCACTAGGAAGGTGGCTCGCAAATTACATACGAAGTCAAGCTATAGGAATAACTTTGGCAACAGGGTGTATAGGAGAGTCAGGTTTCGATCCTGCGAAACTGTGGGTTATGGGCCCACCATGTGGTTCTTTTTTTAATAGGAGCAGTGACATCTTGCACGGTCATGATAGCAAGGCATGTCAGGGAGTACCATGTCAGCTATGTCGGCAACAACGTTGGTACCAAGGGCGAGGGACGAAGAGAACCATTTTCCTGCTCGTTGAAACGAGGCGGACCAATAGGCAAGGTTCCCGTCCATCGGTGGTTACCGGAATGTCATCAACAATAGTAACAAGGTCTTACTGACAGAGTTGTACATCGAGGTGTTTGCACAAGCAGTGGATTATTACTGCTTATATCATATAGATCATAGAAAAGGTTTAAACAAACCAATGGAAGGAAAATATGATCATCAGATTAAACAGAACAATGGAAAGGAAAATATGTTTAAACACATATTTCGAGGGTATATCCTTCCCAAGGACAAGCAGAGCAAGATATCCATGACAGGATATAAAGTAGAAAACCATTTAGGTAAGGGGGGAGGAATCTCATGATATTACTCATACAACGGTGTTAGGATAAATGATAAATAAAATCTAGCATCGTGCTTCAAATGTTCCTATTGCAAATCGGAGTACCATTGACATGCTTCGAGATAGCATTGACATGGTCTTCATGTGAAGATCAGACTCTGGAAACACGAAGGATCCATCAGGAACAACTTGTAGAATAAGTCTTACAATTTCCTCATGGGTGAATGGATAACCTTGCTGAAAAGGAATCTATAATGATAGGTCCTCCAGCCGGGGGGGGGGTGCTAGGCATGACATCATGTTACTGGGTCATCAAAGGATCAATATCATAACTCTTGGAAAGTTGTCCTAACCATCATATCTGACGGAGATTCAGGTATGATTGGTGTCAGGGTACCTCAGGCTCAGGATGCCCGAGAAGAAAGGTGCAACACCAATTGACGGGATGACACTGAAAGATTCTCGGGAAATGAACTATGAAGTGACTTCCGTTAACAAGAGTTCATCATTAACCCAAGAAGAGGACAAGGAGGTGTCTGGTGAACTCAACGGCAATTCACCGAGATTCCCAAAAGATGGATTTCCACCATTAAGTGAACAAGGAGATAACATTTGTCAGATCAAATGATATAGGGAAGTATGCTCGAGGAAAACATACACAATTAAACATTGGTTGAAAGGTGCACCCAAAATATGGGTTGGGTTGCACGACCAATGTCAGAATGGTGATTCAATTAGCGAAGGACTTAGAATGAACTATCGCCCATTCACTTCAAAGCAATAGGGTTGCTAGAAGTTTTGAATTCACACGTCATAGCTCCATTGTCGGTATTCCGGTTGAAAACAATACGGGGACCAAGGAATGAACGAAGATGGCAAGTAGTATTATGATATCAAGAATTATTAAGAGGTGGTGAAATTCTCACCACATTCTTGACAAAAAGAGATGGTAATACTTCCGAGGTAAGGAAGATCAACTGCTGGGTAGCAGTGATCTCAAGGTTTACACAAAACTCGAACAAGTTGTGTTGAACGAAAGGCAATAAAGTGGTCGATGAGAACAGGAATCATCGAGGGGCAAGGATGGTATTACCCATCATGAATTCAATTGAATTCCTGGAAGAGCTCATAAGGTTGATGATGATCACGACACAATTGTCGAGAGATTTCATGCAGATGTAGTCAATCAGCGACGACATCAAGTCAAAGGAATGATGAGCAAGAGGTTATTGGAACCACGGTTACGACACAAACTCGAAACCAAGCTTGTTGTTCAAGGCGAAATGATATGACGATGAGGATCGACGTAAGCTTAGCTATCGTCGCAAATTGGTGCTCTGAGAATAAGGACCAGGTAGCACAGTTAGAATCATCACGACAATGATGTAGCCAAACAGGCTAGGAATGGCGTGATCGGGTACAAACTCGTACTAATAGAAGCTTACTAAAGAGTTGTTGAACCGTAGAGCGGACTCGGTTCAGTTATCGGTGTCTTTGAGTGTTTAATAACTCAGAGCCCGTGAAAAATTGGAATCAGTGGTAAGGTAGCACTTGATGAAGAACTCATAAGAAGTTAAGCAGTACCATGATAATCTCGAGATACCAGGGGGGTAATACTCAACACAAGATCAAAGTAAAGGTTGGACTGGGGTATTGCTCTACAGAAGACAAGTGCTTAAACCTGCACGAGAAACGTAATTTAAAGGAGAACATGGTCGGAACCACGATTGCAAAAGGCCAGATCCCAGATATAAGATGAACTTATACCAAAGGAATAATTAATTTAAGAGAAGCTTTAATGATAAGATCTACACCGAGTCCATGGGCATGAACGCAAGGTTCAAGGTCGACTCCCACTTCTCCAATGCATACCTTTTCATTCACTTCTCATTTTCGACGAAGTCGTAGTGTTGAAATTTTATCTGGTAATCACCCGAAGAATATAACTCGTGAAAACTCTCGGGTTTGCACAGTCTAGGGAAGGCCTTGGTCCAACCCATCGGTTATCTTAGGAACATACACTACAAAGTTCAGAAGTAAATAACACAAGCCCGAAAGCAGAGCATGGTTAGCCAAGCAGAGGATACAACTTAACAAGGGCATCATGTATAAGGGGAAGAACTCACAAGGTGTTCAAATGTGAAGGACACTGCCGGATAACAATCCAACAAAGGACTTGATAGTCCACAAAGGATCTGATATGAGTATCGGTACTCAACCAGAAGAGGAAGGAATGCAAATGCAACATGTTATGGAATCATCTGAATAATTCAAAGCTTAAATAAAAAGGAATTATGATTTCCAAAACAAAGGATCAGAAGCAGACGTTCTGATCAAGGATGGATCAATTGAATATACCAGAGGCACAATCGACGACAGATAGTTTGGTCGAGAACCAGCTCACGTTTGTAAGACGTCTAAGCCGGAGAGATAATTTAAAAGGATCAACTGATGATTACGTGCATTCGCAACATATTGAGTCAACAGATTCAAAATGATAATAACAAGGAATGTCAATAAGATTTCTATACTTATGGGATTAATCATAATGAAAGTAAACAAGAAATTCCAGAGCAATAGGTTGCTGAGGATTTTTGGAATATCGGGTGGTATTTCGAAGACTTTTGTGTAACACATAAACAACTGGGGGATGAGCGGATATTCTATAAATGCGAGAATTAACCGTAGGGGTATTCAAGTGACAAGAACAGCAAGGCAGTAAGCTCAAGGGATCATCGAAACCACGACGAGTTTTTCAGGGTATCTTGTAATAACAAGACCAACTGGGGATGATATAAGAATAACAACTGTAAGTAGTTACCCATAAGGGTTGACGGTGGAAGGGGAATTGCAAACGCGATGAACACAAGTTCTCTGCTTAACAGCGGAAAGTATCTTCAGGGTCTTCACGTGCAGCAGACGATCATCAGTAATAAGGGGCTCTCCGGGTGAAAGTGATAACGAGATCCTAATGTTAGATTTAGCAAAATTCCTTTAACCCGAATAGAAGAGAGATCAGAGTCCCAGAGTAAAGGTCGAGGAGTAAAAGATCCTAGTACCACCCGATGGCGACGTGGGCCCGTAAGGCACACAACCAAGTTAGTAAAAGTTTTGCAATGTCTAGACTCGACTTCGGCCAAGGAGTGTGGAAGGGGGATTCCTACAGGCAGTCGGCTCTGATACCAACTTGTGACGCCCCCGATTTAATCGTACACTAATCATGCACGCAAATGTGTACGATCAAGATCAGGGACTCACGGGAAGATATCACAACACAACTCTACAAATAAAATAAGTCATACAAGCATCATAATACAAGCCAGGGGCCTCGAGGGCTCGAATACAAGTGCTCGATCATAGACGAGTCAGCGGAAGCATCAATATCTGAGTACAGACATAAGTTAAACAAGTTTGCCTTAAGAAGGCTAGCACAAACTGGGATACAGATCGAAAGAGGCACAGGCCTCCTGCCTGGGATCTTCCTAAACTACTCCAGGTCGTCGTCAGCGGGCTGCACGTAGTAGGGGCACCTCCGGTGTAGTAGGGGTCATCGTCGACGGTGGCGTCTGGCTCCAGGGCTCCAGCATCTGGTTGCGACAACCAGAAAGAAAGGAAAAGGGGAAAAAGGGGGGAGAAAGCAACCGTGAGTACTCATCCAAAGTACTCGCAAGCAAGGAACTACACTACATATGCATGGGTATATGTGTAAGGAGGCCAT
Organism: Triticum dicoccoides; assembly: GCF_002162155.2. NCBI lineage: Eukaryota > Viridiplantae > Streptophyta > Magnoliopsida > Poales > Poaceae > Triticum > Triticum dicoccoides. The sequence continues at coordinate 182,064,566 of NC_041381.1, forward strand.
ATCAGTGGACTGAACTGCAGAATGCCAGAATAAGAGGGGGATAGCTAATCCTGTCGAAGACTACGCTTCTGGCAGCCTCCGTCTTGCATCAAGTAAAAGAGAGTAGATTGAAGTCCTCCAAGTAGCATGTCCAAGTAGCATCTCCAAGTAACATCTCCAGTAGCATAATCCTACCCGGTGATCCCCTCCTCGTATCCCTGAGAGAGAGCGACCACCGGTTGTATCTGGCACTTGGAAGGGTGTGTTTTATTAAGTATCCGGTTCTAGTTGTCATAAGGTCAAGGTACAACTCCAAGTCATCCTGTTACCGAAGATCACGGCTATTCGAATAGATTAACTTCCCTGCAGGGGTGCACCACATTCCCCAACACGCTCGATCCCATTTGGCCGGACACACTTTCCTGGGTCATGCCCGGCCGCGGAAGATCAACACGTCGCAGCCCCACCTAGGCAAAACAGAGAGGCCAGCACGCCGGTCTAAACCTAAGCGCACAGGGGTCTGGGCCCATCGCCCATAGCACACCTGCACGTTGCGTACGCGGCCGAAAGCAGAACTAGCCCCCTTAATACAAGAGCAGGCTTACGTTCCAATCCGGCGCGCGCCGCTCCGTCGCTGACGTCTGAAGTGCTTCGGCTGATACCACGACGTCGGGATACCCATAACTACTCCCACGTAGATGGTTAGTGCGTATAGGCTCGTAGCCGACTCAGATCAAATACCAAGATCTCGTTAAGCGTGTTAAGTATCCGCGAACGCCGAACAGGGCCAGGCCCACCTATCTCCTAGGTGGTCTCAACCTGCCCTGTCGCTCCGCCACAAAGTAACAGTCGAGGGCCGTCGGGAACCCAGTGTTGGAAATATGCCCTAGAGGCGATAATAAAAGTATTATTATTATATTTCCTTGTTCATGATAATTGTCTTTTATTCATGCTATAACTGTATTATCCGGAAATCGTAATACACGTGTGAATACATAGACCACAATATGTCCCTAGTGAGCCTCTAGTTGACTAGCTCGTTGTGATCAACAGATAGTCATGGTTTCCTGGCTATGGACATTGGATGTCGTTGATAACGGGATCACATCATTAGGAGAATGATGTGATGGACAAGACCCAATCCTAAGACTAGCACAAAAGATCGTGTAGTTCATTTGCTAGAGCTTTGCCAATGTCAAGTATCTCTTCCTTTGACCATGAGATCGTGTAACTCCTGGATACCGTAGGAGTGCTTTGGGTGTATCAAACGTCACAACGTAACTGGGTGACTATAAAGGTGCACTACAGGTATC
>NC_041381.1:182067085-182075513 GCF_002162155.2 Triticum dicoccoides
GGAAGGGTCCCGGGGGTCCACCGGGTGGGGCCACCTGCCCCGGGGGCCACATGGGCTGTAGGGGGTGCGCCTTGGCCTACATGGGCCAAGGGCACCAGCCCCAAGAGGCCCATGCGCCTAGGGAACCCTAGAGGGAAGAGTCCTCAAGGGGGAAGGCACCTCCGAGGTGCCTTGGGGAGGATGGACTCCTCCCCCCCTCTTGGCCGCCGCACCAGATGCCATCTGGAGGCTGGCCGCCGCCCCTTGGGTGGGAAAACCCTAAAGGGGGCGCATTCCCCTTCCCCCCTATATATATTGAGGCATGGGGCTGCCCATAACACATGATGAGATCTCTCGTTAGTGCAGCCCTGCCCCTCTCCCTCCTCCTCTTCTCCCATGATGCTTGGCGAAGCCCTGCTGGATTGCCACGCTCCTCCATCACCACCACGCCGTTGTGCTGCTGTTGGATGGAGTCTTCCTCAACCTCTCCCTCTCTCCTTGCTGGATCAAGGTGTGGGAGACGTCACCGGGCTGTACGTGTGTTGAACGCGGAGGTGCCGTCCGTTCGGCACTTGATCATCGGTGATCTGAATCACGACGAGTACGACTCCATCAACCCCGTTCACTTGAACGCTTCCGCTTAGCGATCTACAAGGGTATGTAGATGCACTCTCTTTCTACTCGTTGCTGGTCTCTCCATAGATAGATCTTGGTGACACGTAGGAAAATTTTGAATTTCTGCTACGTTCCCCAACACCCAGGCCCACCTCTACCGGGATGGAGCCACCTGTCCTTTCAGCCCCCTCGTCAGAATCACTTGCGGGTACTCAATGAGCTGACCCGACTTTAGTCACCATCTGTATAGTATGTATGTAGGTATAGTATATACCCGTGATCACCTCCCAAGTGATCACGGCCCGATAGTATAGCAAGGCAGACTGACAAGAATGTAGGGCCAATGATGATAAACTAGCATCCTATACTAAGCATATAGGATTGCAGGTAAGGTATCAACAGATGTAGCGACAATGTCAGGCTATGCATCAGAATAGGATTAACGAAAGCAGTAACATGCTACACTACTCTAATGCAAGCAGTATAGAGGAGAATAGGCGATATCTGGTGATCAGGGGGGGGGCTTGCCTGGTTGCTCTGGCAAGAGAGAGGAGTCGTCAACTCCGTAGTCGAACTGGTCAACAGCAGCGTCGGTCTCGTAGTCTACCGGAGAGAAGAGGGGGAAGAAATAATGAATACAGAGCAAACAAAGCATCACAAAATATATCAAGGCAATACACGATGTTCGGTGTGCTCTAAGGCGGTAGTAGGTGATACCGGTGAAGGGGGGAAAAACATCCGGGAAAGTATTCCCGGTGTTTCGCGTTTACGGACCGGTGAACCGGAGGGGGAAAGTTGCGTGTTCGGTATGCTAGGGGTGTGTGGCGGACGAACTGGCTGCGTATCCGGATTCGTCTCGTCGTTCTGAGCAACTTTCATGTAGAAAGTATTTTCATCCGAGTTACGGATTAAAAGATATGATTTTCTAAAGATTTTATTAATTTCTAGAATTTATTTAATTATTTAATTAATTCGGAAAATGGATTTATGACGTCAGCATGACGTCATGCTAACATCAGCAGTCAACAGGGTTGACTAGGTCAATCTGACGTGTGGGTCCAGTGGGACCCACCTGTCATTCTCTATTTAGGTTAATTAGGGTTTAGGTTAATTAGTTAGCTTAATTAACTGTTTAGTTTAATTTGTGATTAGGTTAATCTAATCAGGATTAATTAACTTAATTAATTACTTGATTAATTAATTAATATTTTAGGTCATTGAAGAACGCCATGTAACTTACTTTACTTTATTGCTAAACGCGTTAGCCATAGAAGTAGAAGTAGTCGTTGGCGTGACAACTTCATGAAGACACGATGATGGAGATCATGATGATGGAGATCATGGTGTCATGCCGGTGACAAGATGATCATGGAGCCCCGAAGATGAAGATCAAAGGAGCTATATGATATTGGCCATATCATGTCACTACTCTATTTGATTGCATGTGATGTTTATCATGTTTATGCATCTTGTTTACTTAGGACGACGGTAGTAAATAAGATGATCCCTTACACAAATTTCAAGAAGTGTTCTCCCCTAACTGTGCACCGTTGCTACAGTTCGTCGCTTCTAAGCACCACGTGATGATCGGGTGTGATGGATTCTTACGTTCACATACAACGGGTGTAAGACAGTTTTACACAGCGAAAACACTTAGGGTTAACTTGACGAGCCTAGCATGTGCAGACATGGCCTCGGAACACGGAGACCGAAAGGTCGAGCATGAGTCGTATAGTAGATACGATCAACATGAAGATGTTCACCGACGTAAACTAGTCCGTCTCACGTGATGATCGGACACGGCCTAGTTGACTCGGATCATGTAATCACTTAGATGACCAGAGGGATGTCTATCTGAGTGGGAGTTCATAAGATGAACTTAATTATCCTGAACATAGTCAAAAGACCTTTTGCAAATTATGTCGTAGCTCGCGCTTTAGTTCTACTGTTTTAGATATGTTCCTAGAGAAAATATAGTTGAAAGTTGATAGTAGCAATTATGCGATCAGTAGAAAGCTTATGTCCTTAATGCACCGCTTAGTGTGCTGAACCCCAAACGTCGTTTGTGGATGTTTCGAACATCGAACATACACGTTTTGATAACTACGTGATAGTTCAGTTAAATGGTTTAAGTAGAGGCACCAAAGACGTTTTCGAAACGTCACGGAACATATGAGATGTTTCGAGGGCTGAAATTGGGATTTCAGGCTCGTGCCCACGTCAAGAGGTATGAGACCTCCGATGATTTTCTTAGCCTGCAAACTAAGGGAGAAAAGCTCAATCGTTGAGCTTGTGCTCAGATTGTCTGAGTGCAACAATCACTTGAATCGAGTGGGAGTTGATCTTCCAGATGAGATAGTGATGTTTCCCCAAAGTAATTGCCACCGAGCTGCTAGAGCTTCGTGATGAACTATAACATATCAGGGATAAATAAGATGATCCTTGAGGTATTCACGATGTTTGACACCGCGAAAGTAGAAATCAAGAAGGAGCATCAATTGTTGATGGTTGGTGAAACCACTAGTTTCAAGAAGGGCAAGGGAACAAAGGGATACTTCATGAAACGGCAATTCAGCTGCTGCTCTAGTGAAGAGACCCAAGGTTGAACCCAAACCCGAGACTAAGTGCTTCTGTAATAAGGGGAACAACCACTGGAGCAGGATTACCCTAGATACTTGGTAGATGAGAAGGCTGGCAAGGTCGATAGAAGTATATTGGATATACATTATGTTAATGTGTACTTTACTAGTACTCCTAGTAGCACCAGGGTATTAGATACCGGTTCGGTTGCTAAGTGTTAGTAACTCGAAATAAAAGGCTACGGAATAAACAGAGACTAGCTAAAGGAGAGCTGACGATATGTGTTGGAAGTGTTTCCAAGTTTGATATAATCAAACATCGCATGCTCCCTCTACCATCAAGATTAGTATTAAACCTGAATGGTTTATTGAATCTCGATCGTAGTGATACACATTTTCATGCCAAAAGATATACGATAGTAATGATAGTACCACTTACTTGTGGCACTGCCATGTAAGTCATAATGGTATAAAACGCATGAAGAAGCTCCATGTTGATGGATCTTTGGACTCACTCGTTTTGAAAAGTTTGAGACATGCGAACCATGTCTATTGGTGTATATGCATGAAGAAACTCCATGCAAATGGACCGTTCGGACTCACTTGATTTTGAATCACTTGAGATATGCAAATCATACCACATAGGCAAGATGACTGAAAAGCCTCGGTTTCAATAAGATGGATCAAGATAGCAACTTGTTGGAAGTAACACATTTTGATGTGTGCAGTCCAATAAATGCTGAGGCATGCAGTGAATATCGTTATGTTCTTACTTCACAGATGATTTGAGTAGATGTTGAGTATATTTACTTGATGAATCACGAGTCTGAATTATTGAAAGGTTCAAGTAATTTCAGTGTGAAGTTGGAAGATCATCGTGATAAGAGGATAAAAATATCTATGATATGATCATAGAGATGAATATCTGAGTTACGAGTTTTGGCACACAATTAAGACATTGTGGAAATTGTTTCGCAATTAATACCGCCTGGAACACCATAGTGTGATGGTGTGTCCGAAAATCATAGTTGCACCCTATTGGATATGATGCATACCATGATGTCTCTTATCGAATTACCACAATTGTTCATGGGTTAGGCATTAGAGACAACCACATTCACTTTAAATAGGGCACCACGTAATTCCGTTGAGATGACACCGTATGAATTATGGTTTAGAGAAACCTAAGTTGTCGTTTCTTAAAGGTTTGGGGATGCGACGCTTATGTGAAAAAGTTTCAAGATTAAGCTCGAACCCAAAGCGGATAAAATGCATCTTCATAGGACACCCAAAACAGTTGGGTATACCTCCTAATTCAGATCCGAAAGCAATATGGATTGTTTCTTGAATCGGGTCCTTTCTCGAGGAAAGGTTTCTCTCGAAAGAGTTGAGTGGGAGGATGGTGGAGACTTGATGAGGTTATTGAACCGTCTCTTCAACTAGTGTGTGGCAGGGCACAGGAAGTTGTTCCTGTGGCACCTACACCAATTGAAGTGGAAGCTTATGATATTGATCATGAAACTTCGGATCAAGTCACTACCAAACCTCGTGGGATGACAAGGATGCGTACTACTTTAGAGTGGTACGTAATCCTGTCTTGGAAGTCATGTTGCTGGACAACAATGAACCTACGAGCTATGGAGAAGCGATGGTGGGCCCGGATTCCGACAAATGGTTAGAAGCCATGAAATCCGAGATAGTATCCATATATCAGAACAAAGCATGGACTTTGGTGGACTTGCCCGATGATCGGCAAGCCATTGAGATAAATGGATCTTTTAAGAAGAAGACGGACATGGATGGTAATGTCACCATCTATGAAGCTCGACTTGTGGCGAAGTGTTTTCCGACAAGTTCAAGGAGTTGACTACGATGAGATTTTCTCACTCGTCGCGATGCTTAAAGTCCGTCGGAATCATGTTAGCATTAGCTGCATTTATGAAATCTGGCAGATGGATGTCAAGACGAGTTTCCTTACCAGTTTTCGTGAGGAAAGGTTGTATGTAATACAATCAGAAAGTTTTGTCGATCCTAAGGATGCTAAAAGGTATGCTAGCTCCAGCGATCCTTCTAAGGACTGGAGTGAGCATCTCACAGTTGGAATGTACACTTTGATGAGATGATCAAAGATTTTGGGTTTGTACAAAGTTTATGAGAAACTTGTATTTCCAAAGAAGTGAGTGGGAGCACTATAGAATTTCTGATGAGTATATGTTGTTGACATATTGATGATCAGAGATGATGTAGAATTTCTAGAAAGCATATAGGGTTATTTGAAAGGTGTTTTTCAATAGAAAACCTGGATTAAGCTACTTGAACATTGAGCATCAAGATCTATAAGGATAGATCAAAATGCTTAATAATACTTTCAAATGAGCACATACCTTGACATGATCTTGAAGGTGTTCAAGATGGACCAGTCAAAGAAGGAGTTCTTGCCTGAGTTGTAAGGTACGAAGTTAAGACTTAAAGCTCGACCACGGCAGAAAAGAGAGAAAGGACGAAGGTCGTCCCCTATGCTTTAGACGTAGGCTCTACAGTATGCTATGCTGTGTACCGCACCGAAAGTGTGCCTTGCCATGAGTCAGTCAAGGGGTACAAGAGTGATCCAAGAATGGCTCACAGGACAGCGGTCAAAGTTATCCTTAGTAACTAGTGGACTAAGGAATTTTCTCGATTATGGAGGTGGTAAAAGAGTTCGTCGTAAAGGTTACGACGATGCAAGCTTGACACCTATCCGGATAGCTCTGAGTAGAGAGACCGGATACATATAATGGAGCAATAATTTAGAATAGCTCCAAGCAGAACAGTTGTTTGGAATAGCTCCAAATAGAGCGTGGTAGCTGCATCTAGGAGATGACATAGAGATTTGTAAAGCACACACGGATCTGAAAGGTTCAGACCCGTTGACTAAAACCTCTCTCACAAGCAACATGATCAAACATAAAAACTCACTGAGTGTTAATCACATAGTGATGTGAACTAGACTACTTACTCTAGTAAACTCTTGGGTATTAGTCACATGGCGATGTGACCTGTGAGTGTTAATCACATGGCGATGTGAACTAGATTATTGACTCTAGTGCAAGTGGGAGACTGTTGGAAATATGCCCTAGAGGCGATAATAAAAGTATTATTATTATATTTCCTTGTTCATGATAATTGTCTTTTATTCATGCTATAACTGTATTATCCGGAAATCGTAATACACGTGTGAATACATAGACCACAATATGTCCCTAGTGAGCCTCTAGTTGACTAGCTCGTTGTGATCAACAGATAGTCATGGTTTCCTGGCTATGGACATTGGATGTCGTTGATAACGGGATCACATCATTAGGAGAATGATGTGATGGACAAGACCCAATCCTAAGACTAGCACAAAAGATCGTGTAGTTCATTTGCTAGAGCTTTGCCAATGTCAAGTATCTCTTCCTTTGACCATGAGATCGTGTAACTCCTGGATACCGTAGGAGTGCTTTGGGTGTATCAAACGTCACAACGTAACTGGGTGACTATAAAGGTGCACTACAGGTATCTCCGAAAGTATCTATTGTTTTATGCGGATCGAGACTGGGATTTGTCACTCCGTGTAAACGGAGAGGTATCTCTGGGCCCACTCGGTAGGACATCATCATATGCGCAATGTGACCAAGGAGTTGATCACGGGATGATGTGTTACGGAACGAGTAAAGTGACTTGCCGGTAACGAGATTGAACAAGGTATCGGTATACCGACGATCGAATCTCGGGCAAGTAAAATACCGCTAGACAAAGGGAATTTTATACGGGATCGATTGAGTCCTTGACATCGTGGTTCATCCGATGAGATCATCATGGAACATGTGGGAGCCATCATGGGTATCCAGATCCCGCTATTGGTTATTGACCGGAGAACGTCTCGGTCATGTCTGCATGTCTCCCGAACCCGTAGGGTCTACACACTTAAGGTTCGATGACGCTAGGGTTATAAAGGAAGTTTGTATGTGGTAACCGAATGTTGTTCGGAGTCCCGGATGAGATCCCGGACGTCACGAGGAGTTCCGGAATGGTCCGGAGGTAAAGATTTATATATGGGAAGTCCTGTTTCGGCCATCGGGACAAGTTTCGGGGTCATCGGTATTGTACCGGGACCACTGGAAGGGTCCCGGGGGTCCACCGGGTGGGGCCACCTGCCCCGGGGGCCACATGGGCTGTAGGGGGTGCGCCTTGGCCTACATGGGCCAAGGGCACCAGCCCCAAGAGGCCCATGCGCCTAGGGAACCCTAGAGGGAAGAGTCCTCAAGGGGGAAGGCACCTCCGAGGTGCCTTGGGGAGGATGGACTCCTCCCCCCCTCTTGGCCGCCGCACCAGATGCCATCTGGAGGCTGGCCGCCGCCCCTTGGGTGGGAAAACCCTAAAGGGGGCGCATTCCCCTTCCCCCCTATATATATTGAGGCATGGGGCTGCCCATAACACATGATGAGATCTCTCGTTAGTGCAGCCCTGCCCCTCTCCCTCCTCCTCTTCTCCCATGATGCTTGGCGAAGCCCTGCTGGATTGCCACGCTCCTCCATCACCACCACGCCGTTGTGCTGCTGTTGGATGGAGTCTTCCTCAACCTCTCCCTCTCTCCTTGCTGGATCAAGGTGTGGGAGACGTCACCGGGCTGTACGTGTGTTGAACGCGGAGGTGCCGTCCGTTCGGCACTTGATCATCGGTGATCTGAATCACGACGAGTACGACTCCATCAACCCCGTTCACTTGAACGCTTCCGCTTAGCGATCTACAAGGGTATGTAGATGCACTCTCTTTCTACTCGTTGCTGGTCTCTCCATAGATAGATCTTGGTGACACGTAGGAAAATTTTGAATTTCTGCTACGTTCCCCAACACCCAGGCCCACCTCTACCGGGATGGAGCCACCTGTCCTTTCAGCCCCCTCGTCAGAATCACTTGCGGGTACTCAATGAGCTGACCCGACTTTAGTCACCATCTGTATAGTATGTATGTAGGTATAGTATATACCCGTGATCACCTCCCAAGTGATCACGGCCCGATAGTATAGCAAGGCAGACTGACAAGAATGTAGGGCCAATGATGATAAACTAGCATCCTATACTAAGCATATAGGATTGCAGGTAAGGTATCAACAGATGTAGCGACAATGTCAGGCTATGCATCAGAATAGGATTAACGAAAGCAGTAACATGCTACACTACTCTAATGCAAGCAGTATAGAGGAGAATAGGCGATATCTGGTGATCAGGGGGGGGG
>NC_041381.1:182077702-182083912 GCF_002162155.2 Triticum dicoccoides
GGCCGGCTGGGCGGCCTGGCTAGCCCCGTGGCCAGCTGGGCCGAGGCCCGGCGAGGGGTGGGGCTTTTATTTTTCTTTTGTTGTTGTTTTCTCATTTTCTTTCTGTTTTATTTTAGTTGCACTATATTTTTGGTTTAGTAAAATATGAAAATAGCTCCAAAAATAGTGTGGCAAATTAATCCACTGTTCTAAGAAGTTTTTACCTCAGAATAAAAATAGTTTAGAATTTGGTAAAATATATTAGGAGTATAACTAATTGTTTTGATGTTGTTTTAATCACTTTAGGGTATTTAAATATTTTATAAAGATGTTGTTACTCCACCAATAATATCCATGATTTATTTGCCACATTAAGAACATTTTAGATTTGACTTTTGAAAACTTTAATTGTTTGACTTGATTTTAAATTTGAATTCGAACCGTTTTTGAACCATCGCGAGATTAGTAACAGTAACCGAGGTGATGTGGCATCAATAGCGTGGAATTGCTGTAGCCTAATTATCCGGGCATCACAGTTGTTGGAAAACCAACAACGAAAAGAATAAACTTATAGTGGGCTTATGGAAGACATCCCAAAATTATGAGGTGACAACCGGCCACTAACGAAAACAATTGCTTGCTTGAGAACAATGAAGAGATGAAAAACCTCTTTCACCGAGAAGGATATGGAGAAAGCTTGGATCATTGATAAGCACCACAATAGCAACATTCCTTAGGGAAGGCTTTAGGTGAAATCTATACCAAGATAACTCCAAAGAAGAAGTTGATTGGTCGAAAAGATCTCTTGAACAAAGAGAAAATGATGGATTTAAAATACCTCATTCTTGACAACATATGAATCATGAAACATGAAGGAAATTGTCAAGAGTGACATAACACCACCTCAAAGGATAAGGTAGAAAGGATTGCACTTCGGAATGCAAGATGAAGAATGCTTGAACTCCCCAAAACAAAACATGTGTTGAGCACCATGTTTATTTTTTTGAGTATAGCTTGGCGGATCTTAGCTCTGAGAGAAATCTTGAAGGACCAAAATGAGAATGAAAGAAATCCTTGATGAACCATCGTGTAGAGCCTCCATGAAGAACTCCGGTAATGAAAGGATGATAGAAAGAAAGAGAAGTTGAAAACACAAGGTGAAGCCTTGCGATGATTTAGATGGAGCTTTGCGACGATATAACCGAGAAAACTTGGTACTCCGGAAAGGAAAGATGAATACTAGAACCGAGAATTACTTCATCATGAACAATCTCCAAAAGAAGGAATTAATCAGGATGAAACAAGAATAAGAATTATGTCATGCCTATCCTTCACCAATTTAAATTGATGACAAGCAACGGATTTGGCATACTACTTATTCTCGTAGAAAGAATTAAGAGAGATATCGCAAACTTGAGAAAATCTTCATGAACCACCGGTAGGTTTGAAAAGAACGAATGAATTGAATGATAACGAGGGAAGTGAAATCTTGAACAAACCACCGTAAGAATTGAAAATGAAAGAAGTAAAGGGGTGAATCACCGGTAAGAATTAGAGAACGAATGAAGATACTTGAGGGAATTTAGATACAAGTGAACGCAGAGATCCCGAGCTGATTAGATAATACTTGAACGATGCACCGGTTAGATTTGGAGAACAAGAGTTGAAAGCTTGAATGAATAATTCTGAGATGATAGGCTACGGAGAATCAATCTGAAAAGACTCTTGAATTGCTCCGGATGGATGAAAAAAATTCTCATAATCGAAAACAATTATGAGAGGATGGCATCAAGCTAGAACCATGAATCTTCAAGAGAATGGAGCAAGATTTAGAGGAAACACTTCTTCGATCTTCAAATGTTGAGAATGATGATGAGAACCACCATGACAATTGTTGAGATACTCCGGGAGAATGAAAAGCGAAGGGGGTTGAGCCAACGATGAAAAGAATTTGAAAGATTTTGGAGAAAGACATATGACTAATGATAATTCATTCTTACGTCAAACTTTGAAAGACTTTGGGAATGGCTCCGGGAAAATTAGAAGAGTCAGGTAAGATCCTGGGAAAAGACCTGTGGGTTAGGGCCTACTCAAAAGATACACCGTTGAACAATTGATTGAAAGGGGGGATTGCACCGGTTGAATTAAATGACTTGAATGAGATAACAACCTCGAAATATCTTGAACGGATTGAGAACGGAAACACAAGTCTTCCGAGATATCTTGAGCACTCCAGAACAAATGAATAGCAAGAGGTGAGTGATTGAGAGGTGCACCGGCATGAGAAAGCATTTTACACGAGGAAAGGAATATGATCAACACTGAAAGCTTGAATTGGATCCACCGGAGAAGAAAAAGAGAACGAAGAATGATAAACTTGAAGCTTCCTTTAGTGTCTTCCTGAGAATCACCGGATAAGAGCATTGACGGAAAAGAATGGAGAGACTTCCCATCAATAAAAGGATACTTGATTAAGAAATCTGAGTCCTTGAAGAAAAGGGTGGGAGGGTGGGAAAGCAAAGGCAACTTGGGATGGATGAAACAAACACCGTTGAGAAAACTTAGAATTGATCTTGCGGATGTTGAAAATGATCGGATCCACTTGAAGAGAAGCACACCGGTTGGAAAAGAGTTGACATGACAACCTCAGTGATCAAGAAGGATTAGTATTCACATAGCAATATGAGAACACCGCTTGAAAGGTATGGAATCAACACTTGACTTTGAAGCAACTCGAATACCACAAATAAAACAATACAAAGGATTTGGCTTGCAGAATAAGCCGGAACAAACATATGATAGAGATTTTGTCCGAAGTTTTCGTGGTGGGGCCCACACGGGCTCGAGTGTACAGCACCATCATGTACAAGGCAGTGCACATGACATACGAAGTGTCCCCAAACCAGCATAGCCAAGGGTTCTTTAAGACACAACGAGACCACTGTAAAAACGACCGTGGAAAGGCGGACCACTAGACGTCAAACCCCAATCTCATATCATGCATCTGTCGAAAAGATATTCTAGGAGCTACTTGAATTCCCACCTATAAAACTCCCGAAACTTTCTGGTTATGCAATCTGGTGTTGGGGATACAGGGGAAGCAATATATCTCACCCAAACTAACAATACCTACATCCAAGCTGTATCCATCCGTCAACACATAACCAAGAAAACTCCGGAAATCGTGTACCTCAACCTTCGAAAAGCATCCGTTATACGAGTTATGGCAATACTCCCGAGCTCGCCCCAGTACTGGGTTATCGGGGTTATCTCACCAACAACTGCATAAAAGAGATTTTCGATGTCGGCAAATCTCAAGTATTCCAGAACTGCAACGATAAAATTGTGACGACAACACCTCGGAGCTCAACTCCCCCGGTCAAAGCCACATAATAGACAGGAGGCATCAAGAACAATGTTCTCGTCACAAAACCATCGGAATGATTCCAAGATACCCGCGTGATCCTAAAAAAATTTAGTGAAATTTGAGGAGAGGAAAGACAAAACATCTACGTCAGGAGACCTCACCAGAGCGACGAAGGGGGCTGAGGAGTAAAAAGAATCCTACTCTCCGATATATATAATCCTAAGACTCAAAATAGTTTTCTTCTAGACTCAACAACGGCCAACAATCAAGGGGGCTCCTATGGTCGGTCGAGGCTCTGATTACCAACTTGTCACGCCCAATATGCGACCCTATCCAAAAGGAACTCGAAGGTCCCACCAAGGATAGACCCGCATATTGAAACGCTTTTGCAAGGTGGATATCATTACATCAACATTACATAATAGATGGGGATACATACATAAGGCATACAATACCACACGAATACAACATCACAATACATGAGAGCATCATCCGACTACGGATGAAACACAAACAGAAACTCAAACGACATCCACCCTGCTAGCCCAGGCTGCCGACCTGGAACCTATCCCCTGATCGAAGAAGCAGAAAAAGAACTCAACGCAAGCAAGCATCGCTCTCACGTCACGATCATCGCATGAACCTGTACCTGCAACTATTGTTGTAGTAATCTGTGAGCCACGAGGACTCAGCAATCCCATTACCATGGGTATCAAGACTAGCAAAGCTTAAAGGGAATGGAAGGGGTAAAGTGGTGAGGCTGCAGCAGCGACTAAGCATATATGATGGCTGACATACGCAAATAAGAGCGAGAAGAGAGCAAGCGGAACGGTCGTGAAGCTAGCAATGATCAAGAAGTGATCCTGAACTTCTACTTACGTCAAACATAACCCAGAAACCGCGTTCACTTCCCGGACTCCGCCGAAAAGAGAACATCACGGCTACACACGCGGTTGATGCGTTTTAATTCGGATCTTGTGTCAAGTTATCTACAACCGGACATTAACAAATTCCCATCTGCCTATAACTGCAGGCACGGCTTTCGAAAGATTATACCCTGCAGGGGTGTCCCAACTTAGCCCATGAGAAGCTCTCGCGATCAACGAAGGAATAGACCTTCTCCTAGGAAGACCCGATCAGACTCGGAATCCCGGTTTACAAGACATTTCGACAATGGTAAAACAAGACCAGCAAAGCCGCCCGATGCGCCGACAATCCCGATAGGAGCTGCGCATATCTCGTTCTCAGGGCAACACCGGATAGGTCAGCCTACGAGTAAAACTAGCCCTCGAGTTGCCCCGAGGTGGCCCCGCAGTCTGCCCGGTTCGGACCAACACTTAGACAAGCACTGGCCCGGGGGGGCTAAAATAAAGATGACCCTTGGGTTAATTACTCCCAAGGGAAATATAGGTGGTGGTGAGGCAAAAGGTAAAACCAAGGTTGGGCCTTGCTGGAGGAGTTTTATTCAAAGCGAACTGTCAAGGGGGTCCCATAAATCACCCGACCGCGTAAGGAACGCAAAATCCAGGAACATAACACTAGTATGACGAAAACTAGGGCGGCAAGAGTGGAACAAAACACCAGGCATAAGGCCGAGCCTTCCACCCTTTACCAAGTATATAGATGCATTAATAATATAAGAGATATTGTGATATCCCAACCAAAATCCTGTCCACCATGGAGCAATCTTCAACTTCACCTGCAACTAGCAACGCTATAAGAGGGGCTGAGCAAAGCGGTAACATAGCCAAACAACGGTTTGCATAGGAAAGGTGTCAAAGGTTAGCGGTTCATGGCAACATGGGATGGCTCGACAAACATATGATGGGTAGCGCAGCAAAGCGATAGAACGAAGCAACTAGCATAGCAATGATAGTAGTGAGATCCAGGGTAGCGGTCATCTTGCCTGAAATCCCGCAAGGAAGAAGAACGAGTCCATGAAGAAGACGAACGGGAGCAGTCGAACGAATCCTCACGAACGCAACGTTACCGGAACTAAGAAGCAACACCGGAAACAAACAAACAACATGGTAAACCAACAAGCATAAGCATGGCATGATGCGCAAACAAGTATGATGCATGACCGCTTTAGTGAGGCATGGCATGGCAATATGCACAAACAACACTACAAGTTAAGTGGAGCTCAATATGCAACGAGTTGCATATTGACGGAACACCACATCGATTATTTAGTTCTCTCTCGGTTTTGTACCCAACAATATTAAATGTTGTTAAACATGGCAAGAGGTGAGGCATAATAAAACTACCTATCTAAGCAAGTTTAAATAAGGCCGGAAACCACAAACAACAATTCCGGAAAATCCCCATATGCAAATTATGGATTCAGTACTGTTCTGCCCTAAACACAATTTTAATGTTGTTAAACAGCAAAATAAAGTGGACCATGTTAAACTAGGCATTTTTCCACCCCATTTACATATAAAGTTTAATTAATTTGGAGCTACGGTTATTTAGTTATGAATTAAAGCATTTTAACATGGCATAATGCAAAATAATCACAAACAGCATGTTAAACATTTTTAACATAGATGAAAGTGGCATATTATTAATCTACACAATTTTCTGAGCATTTACATATATAAATTATTTTAATCTGATGCACAGTTTGTGATATATTAAATGCATGAATATCAGGGGGTTTTCTGTAAAACTGTTAATTCTACGGATAATGTTAAAATCGCTGGACAGGGAAAAAAATAGCAACGGGCCGAAACTGCTGGCCCAACAGTGCACAGGGGGGCGCTGGATCTGAAGCTCACCATGGGCTTCGTCCTAGCTGGAGGAGAGGCCGAGCGAGGCCGGTCCCTGGGCCAGGCCCAGTCGATGGAGAGGAGGAGGCCCAA
>NC_041381.1:182084073-182097640 GCF_002162155.2 Triticum dicoccoides
GTGGCCGGGCAAGGCGCGGCTGAGCCCTGGCGCGCTGGGCGCTGCGGCTGGGCCTGGGAAGGCCGAGGGAGCTGGGCTGGGCCTTGGCGGATCGTGGCCCACGCGGGCTGAGGCCGTCCTCCTCCCGTGCCCGCACGGACAGGGAGACAGGGGGGGCGGTGGAGGTTCACGCCGGCGACGGCGAGGCTCGAGGGCGGCGGCGGGGCGGATCCGGCAAGGGCGGGGCCGGCAGAGGCCGGATCCGGCAGCGGCGGGTCCATTCCCGGCGACGAACGGCGGCGGGGACGAGTCTCCAGGGCAGAGGTGGCTCCCGAGCTCGGGTGGTGGCGGCCATGGCAGAATTCCTGCGGGAGAGAGAGTGAGAGAGAGGAAGGAGAAGGTAGGGGAAGGAGGAGCAGGGGAGGTGAGGTCCGGCCTGGCTGCTGGTGCTCGACGGCGCGGCTCCGGCGAGCCGGACGAGGTGGCGGGGGAAGCGGGCGAGGAGGCGAGGCGCTGGGGCGCTCGGGCGGAGAGAGCGGGAGCCGGGCCCAGATGGGCTCGGAGGGGCCTCCCGCGGGCCTGCGGCGGCAGGAGCCTGCGGGGAGACGCGTGGCGCCCTGGGGTTGGAGGAGGGCGCGGTCAATGGTGGCGGAGCCAATGGAGACGCGACAAGTGGCGCGGGTGAGGTGGCTGGCGCCGGATTTGGAGGGGGAAGGCGGCGGCGCGGCCAACGAGGTGGGAGGAGGCTGCGAAAACGAGGAGGAGAGGGGTTAGGGCGACCAGATTTGGAAGGAAGGGGGGTTTAAATAGGAAAGGAGGGCTAGGGTTTAGTCTCTAGGGGGTTTAGGGGGTTTCCGGACCCTCGGATCGCGATCGTGCGCTCCGAACAGAGGGGGGGGACTAGGTGGCTGCAGGTGGGCTGTGTAGAATGCCTCGAGCTGAGAAGAGAGAGAAACAGAGCGACCCGGTGGCAGTTTCGGAGACCGAAACGTCCGACGATTAATCCGACTATATCGCGGTTATAAATATAACGGTTGGGCAGTCAAACGGACTCCGAATGCGACGAAACTTGGAAGGCAGCCTGTCTACACTATAATAAGACCGCACGACAAGTTGCAACCCATTCCGAGAACATTTTTATGCCGCTTATAAAATAATATTTCGGAGGTGCCGCGGGCGCGTGCGAGTGTGTCCGGACTCGGAACGGACAACGGAGAGAACCGGCGGAACACGAACGGATGCAAGTTTTATGAAAACGATGCCGATGCAATGCGAATGATGACATGAGATGAGATGCATAACAAGAACAAAATGCAAAACAAACGACAAAAACCCAACCACGAAGGAAATATCATATAGCATCTCCGGAAAAGGCAATAGTCGGAGTTACGAATATGGAAAGTTGTATCCGGGGCGTTACACTACCCCGATGACAAGCCAAGCAATTATATCATATTTTTAACGCGCTTCAGCATTTTGAACTTCACACAATACATGAGTGTAAGCCATTGATATAACACTATGTGTGGAATAAAATACAGTAACAGAAATCAATAAGGAAAGTCAAAAAGGAAGAAAGTCTCGCATCAACTCGGTGGATCAACGGGCAATGAAGAGGCCCTTCAATCGATGTCAATGCAAGGAGTAGGGATTGCCATGCAACGGATGCACTAAGAGCTATAAGTGTATGAAAGCTCAACAGAAAATAAGTGGGTGTGCATCCAACTTGCTTGCTATGGAAGACCACGGGCATTTGAGGAAGGCCATCATCTTAATGAAAATTTTCCACTAGCATATAAAGTGATAACTCGCATGCAAAACTATATCATGTACTACAAGCTTGACAAGCATTACAACCAGCCACTCATGCCCCAAGGCTATTAGGGTGCAACAGCCAACAATAATGCATCACCACATGTCAGGTTCAGAACAAGCATTATTGTTGTCATGTGGTGCTGGACACGGAAAAACACCCATAATCAGTGGAGCTTGATGGAATGGTAGATGGCAGCCTCCATACATGGTGAAGCTTGACGGAATCAGTGATGAATGCCTAGCCGATTCCTGATGTTGCCGGCGCTGTTGTTCCTTGCCTTGCCATTGGGTTGTAAGCTCCGGTTCCCTTGCTTCAGCAGGTCTTGCGGATCCACCATTTGTATTATTCGCTCCTGCTTCGCTGCATTTATGTCAAAAAAAAACCCGTCAGTATTCGTCACATGAACCAATCACACCGAGTGTTGCGATCAAAACTATGCACCACTGACTTTTGATATCTGTTGACAATTAACAAGTCTGTTTGATCCTAGAAACTCATCCAGATAAAAATATTGAAAATAGAAGAATCATACCATTGCTAAATTCTTGGTAACCTTCTTCAAGCTTTCGTTTTGTAGCTTCAATTTTGGCATTCTTTGCAAGCTCTAGCATCGCCTGGACTGGATTCTCATCATGTTGACCCAACAGTCTCTATAACCAGTGAAATGGTTTAGAAAAATAGCATGCACATCACATATAAGCATCTAACTGTTCTTTTCCTCAAAAAAAAAAAAGATCTAGCTGTTCAGCAATACCGTATGCTTACATTAGGCATTGTTGGTTTTGTTCTTCTTTGAGTTTGATTCAGTATGATGCCTTGCGGCGGCTTAGGCCTTAGTTCAGAACCTATCGGCTCAGAGTGCAACCAATGTGGTCTCCCTGGCCCAAATGCTGCATTTGAAGGCTTCTCTTGTGCCTCGGTGATGCATTGCTGCCCTGTTTGCCAGCCGCAAGATTCACGCAGCCGTGACTGCCTCACCGCAGACTGATCAAGCCTCCAATTCTGTACTGGATCATACTGTTGGGCCATAGGAGGCTGTTTCTTGACTGACTCATGGTTTGTGGGATATTGTTGTTCACCCTCCTTGGCATTGATTCTAACATCTGCAGAAAAAAGTTACAGGGCAGCGACCATGTTAACACAACGCATAACAAAACACAGTGCGGAATCGCTGAAGTGCAATTACTCACTTCCATCATCATCCATTTCATCGAAGAACTTCGAAACCAAACCAAGTTTCCAAAACGAAGCAAAGATGGAGTTTGTCAGATCACATGTAGGACTGGCACCAATGCTAATCAGAGTAACAATCTCGTGGGTTTTCTTGAGAAAAAAAACGGATGTCTAAATGGTCAGTACCTCGGATAACTGTATGGAAGTACACGGCGTAGCGAAAAGAGCAGCTTCATCCATGGGAGGGGACGGAAGCCCACCTTCTTCCTGTTCAATGCAAGAAGCCTCCATTGATTGCGGCGTGCGATCTGCGGATAGTTTCAGCAAGATAATGTTAGGGCACCTTACCTACAGTATTGATCAATTTTGAATTTCTTAAGAGAGTGCATCCAGTTTGCATTCTCACCTACAATGGCACCTTCATCGCTGACCCACTCACTGACTATAGCCTGCCAACCTCTACAATGTGGCTCACCAAAGATGTTAATGCTAGAAAGTTAAGACAAATTAGACATGGTAAAATAACAAAAACTTACTTGATGAGGGATCGCACGAGTATCCGAATCTGCTTTGAGCCGTAATTCCGTAGGTGTTTCACTGCCTTTCCAATCTCAGTAACCTAAGAGCAGTTCAGTTGGTAGATATGAACAAAAGCAATCAAGGGAATTCGTCAAACACATGGAGCAACAGAGAAGTTTATCCCGGTTTACCTTGATGGCGTCCGCCGTGAATTTCAACTGCTGAAGCCTCCGGAGCAGGTCGAGCAGTTCCTCCTCCGACTGCACGAAAAGAAGACGCAAGCAATGCAATCAGTACTAGTAGTAAGCAGTTGGTGAGACCAATGGGAATGAAATTAGTCAGACGCGGTGGTAGTGGCAGGAAAGGTGGGAACCATTTGTTGGTTGCTGGCGAGAGCGGTCTTGACGCTGAAGACCTCTGCGACGATGGGGTCGTGGCGACTGGCCCGGTCGGGGAATGCGGGTGCCGCCGCCACCACGACAGCGTCCTCTGGCGGCGGGAGGACGTTGAGCACGGTGTAGAGGCGGTGCGCGATGGCGTCCCGGCGCGCGCGGAGGCCGTCGGGGTTGTCGGCGGCCGCGAGGCAGATGGCGGCGTCGATGGTGTCGAAGATGCTGGCGCGGGCGCCGCTGAAGAAGCCGCGCCAGTAGTCAAGCGATGGCGGCGGCGGGGCCATCGGAGGCCAAGGCCGGCGACGGAAGCGCCGATCAAAGCAAAACGAGTCGAAGGATCCCTGTCCCTTTTGCTTGAAGAAGATTTGATTCCAATCAAGGACACTAAAAACTCCGGGGAACTTGTTTTCCTGATTTTGCAGTTTCCAAGCCGATGGACAAGTCCATAAATTACTACCAATACTACTAGTAGTATAGACTAGGTCGCGGGGGCGCGGCGGCGTCGTGAAACCTGTGTACCTGGCTGCGTTTTCTTGCTTAGAGCAACTCTAGCCGATCCGATCCTGTATCCCGCCGGCCCGCAAAACACGTTTACGGTTCGCGCAAAACCGTTTTTGCTGGCTGGCTCAGGCTGGCACAGATGCAGACCCCTCAAATTGATCCGTAAAAAAATATATTCGCGGAATATACCTTTTTACGGGTCGGTTTTGCGGGGTCTGCTCTTTGCGCCGCTGCATCCCGCATATCATCGGCCCGTAAATATCAAATTCAACAGAATTCAACAATTAAAAACAAACTGAATTATTCAAATCAAACATAATACAATAATCATCTGCATTACAAATAATTATTCAAATCACCGTAGCAAATAGGGATGGCAATGGATAAGGTATGGGCGGGTACAACATCCTTCTGCCCAAACCCATACCCATAGAAACTTTTTATACCCACCCATTTCAACACCCATGGGCATAAATTGGCACCCATACCCATACCCATTGGGTACGTTGTACCCAATGGGTGTCCAATGGGTATAATATATAACATTTAAAAATTTAAAAGGTAGAGAAATGAGTTTAAATTTGAAGTGATCATGGGCGATTAGTATAGCATTGACATAGGCTGCTACGGTGGGTGGCCTCTTGGACGCTGATGAAGTCATGTATCTAGGGTAGGGTCATAGGCCCGTCCAGAGGACCCTTCCCAAGGACATCTTCATAAGAAACAACGTTCCAGTCGACCAAGAGGGATTCCACTCGACAGACTCGAAGGCATTCGACCACGAAGACTCACTCGACCACCAGGAGATTAAGAGTCACTTTGTATCCAAACGGTCTGTAATTAAGTAGTCTTTATTACCATGATGACACTTTATGTAGGGCGTTACCAGTAACGCCAATCCTTTATGTACTTTAAACCCCGCATAACTGAGGGTCAGAGGGGTCGGGCAGACACTATATAAGCCACCCCCTCCTCAGTTTAAAGGGTTCGCACCCCTGTAACTCATACGCACATAATTCAGTCGACCGCCTCCGGGTTCCGAGACGTAGGGCTGTTACTTCTTTCGAGAAGGGCCTGAACTCATAAATCCCTAGCGTATACAACTACTCCATAGCTAGGATCTTGCCTCTCCGTACCTACCCCCATTCTACTATCAGACTTAGAACCACGACAGTTGGCGCCCACCTTGGGGCAGGTGTCTTAGCGACTTTTTGGAGAAGTTGCAATTTTTCCGATTGCCTTCATCATGGTTTCTGGCGGAGTTCTGGTCGAGGGCCACGAGATCCGTCTCGGTGCGCTCACTTTCATTGCCGACGACTCCGCTTGGCTCCAGGAGGCACCACTCGACATCGACACGCTCCCCGTCCGCGGTGCGACGCATTTTCGGGCGTGTGTCCGCGACGTCCTGCTGCGGCAGCCGTCGACTCTGTACCGGCCGACTCCTGTGCCGTTCTCCCTTCCTGTTTCCCGCCAACGCAAGCGCTCTGGTCGGTCGAGGCTTCAGCGGTAGGTGAGACACGCAGTAGCTCGCCAATCGCCACCACCCAAGTCGCGGCAATTGAGCCCGACGAATCTCTCTACGGCCTGTTCGATCTGTCGACTGGCTCCGTAGAGACTGCATCCGAGTGCGACAACAGTGATCCAGCGGCGGAGGTCCTGATGGTCAATGGGCCTCGTAGCCCTCCCGGCTTCCCCCGCATCGACGGGATGGATGATGGAGGCGACCCCGCTCAGACCCACGAGGAATATCAACCCGAGCCACTCACTTCTCAGCAAAGAGAAGATCTTCGCCGCTGGAACATGGATGCCCTGCATACTCCCATCGCAGGAGAAACTCCCGAGGCTCGTGCCTTGGAAGAGGCACGTTTGGCCAACTTGGCTGAACGCACTCGACTGGAGAACCTCCAGCAAGCACTCGACGAGCGTGCGCGGCAACGAGTACCCGACTCCAGTCGATGTCAGCTCTTTCCGCAACCAACTTAGGTATATCGAACCCCGATTCTAAATTTAGCAGCTGCAGCCCGTATAGCAGAGTCAATTCAGCCCTCCCAGTCGGAGGCTGGCAGAGGCTTGATGCAGATCAGGGATTTGCTCCGAGCCGCAGGAGATCAAAATTCAGTTGTGTCACAGTCGCGCAACAGGATTCACAGTTGATCCGTCACTGCGAATACAGTTCAATCGGCTCATAGCCCAAGATCGCCTCCGCGGCGCGAGGGACGTGAAGGTCGGCGGGACCAGTATGATGACCGATTTGATCGTGATGATAGGCGTCGAGTGCCCACTCCTCCCCCAAGGGGTGGGTCTTACGCCCATCGGCACCAAGATGACATGCGTCAGCTCAGTGTTGGGCGGAGAGTTCCGGTCGACCCTAGGGAACCAGGCTTTGACGCGAGATCCATCATCGTGCAAGGTTTGGTCGATCGGAACAGAGCTCATCGAGGTGGCCATGACAGAGATGCGCCCACTAGCAGCCGAGTCCACGTTTCAGGTCCAAAATGTTTTAGCAGAGCCATCAGAGCCGCAGTGATACCCCCCAACTTCAGGTTGGCGATTGGGGTATGTAAGTTCACCAGTGAGTCCAAGCCTGAAACCTGGCTTGAAGACTACCGAGTGGCGGTACAGATTGGCGGCGGTAATGATGAGGTGGCCATGAAGCATTTATCACTCATGTTAGAGGGTTCGGCCAGGGCGTGGTTGAATCAGTTAGCTCCTAGCAGCATTTACACTTGGGAAGATCTTTCCCGAGTGTTCGTCAGGACGTTCGAGGGAACTTGCAAGCGACCGGCCGGATTGACGGAGCTGCAAGTCTACGTGCAAAAGTCGAATGAAACACTAAGAGATTACATCCAGAGATGGATCACTTTGCATCATACCGTGGAAAATGTGTCTGACCATCAAGCGGTCTGTGCCTTCAAGGATGGTGTCAAGAACAGAGAGTTAAGTCTGAAGTTTGGTTGAACCGGGGATATGACCCTGAGTCGAATGATGGAGATTGCCACCAAATACGCTAACGATGAAGAAGAGGACAGACTCCGGAGTGGCAAGTATAAGCCGAGTCAGTCGGAAAAAGGAAACTCCAATCGGAAGCAGAAGCGGAAAGCCGAGCCGGCTGCTCCTGGAGAGGCTCTGGCCGTGACGCAGGGCAAATTCAAAGGGAAGCCCAAAGGATCTTGGAACCCCAAGAAGGTGAAGGATAAGGAAGGAAATGACGTGATGGATCTGCCGTGTCACATCCACACAAAGAAAGACGAAGAGGGTAACTTCATCTACCCGAAACATACCACTCGCCAGTGTCGGCTCTTAATCCAGCAGTTTCAAGGGAAACAGCCCAAGGACAAAGAAAAGGAGTCGGACAAGGCTGAGGACAAGGAGGACAGTGATGGAGGGTATCCTCATGGCAATTCCACCCTGATGATTTTTGCTGATGTGGAGAGCAAAAGTCGATTGAAAGTTATCAACCGTGAGGTAAATATGGTCTCCCCGGCGACACCAAGCTATCTGAGATGGTCTCAAACTCCCATTACGTTCGACCAGTCCGATCACCCGACTCACATAGCCACCCCTGGGAGGCAGGCTTTGGTGGTCGACCCAGTCGTCGAAGGCACTCGATTGACGAAGGTGCTGATGGATGGTGGAAGTGGGCTGAATATATTGTATGCGGAGATGCTAAAGGGAATGGGCATTCCGATGTCCAGACTCAGCTCCAGCAACATGAGTTTTCATGGAGTCATTCTTGGAAAGAAGGCTGAGTCACTCGGCCAAATAGCTCTAGATGTGGTGTTCGGCGACTCGAAGCATTTCCGCAAAGAGAAGCTGACATTTGAAGTCGTGGATTTCCAGAGCGCTTACCACGCTATTTTGGGGAGACCAGTTTATGCACGGTTCATGGCTCGACATGTTATGTGTACCTCAAATTAAAGATGCCTGGCCCCAAAGGTGTGATCACTATCACTGGCAACCGGAAGAAGGCAGAAGAGTGTTTTCAGAAAGGCTCGAAGATTGCGGATGGCCAGATAACAGTGGTAGAGCTGGAAGGATACAAGAAAAATGCAGATCCGAGTGATTTGTTGTGGGCCAAGAAGCCCGCCATAGAGTCAGCGTTCCAGTCGTCTGGTGAGACGAAGCCCGTTCATATTCACCCGACTGACCCCAGCGCAGCTCCGACCCATATTTCCACAACACTCGACTCTAAATAGGAAGAAGCGCTCATCTAGTTCCTCCGTGAGAACTGGGACATCTTTGCATGGAAGCCTGCTGACATGCCGGGTGTTCCCAGGGGGCTGGCTGAGCATCGCCTTAGAGTCGACTCAAAAGCAAAACCTGTCAAAGAACATCTTTGACGGTCCGCCGTTCAGAAGAGAAAAGCCATTGGTGAGGAGGTGGCTCGACTCCTTGCAGCAGAGTTTATCCGAGAGATATACCACTCTGAGTGGCTCGCCAATGTCGTCATGGTCCCCAAGAAGGACAAGTCACTGCGCATGTGCATCGATTTCAAACATATCAATCGGGCCTGCCCAAAAGATCATTTTCCTCTCCCTCGCATCGAACAAATTGTCGACTCGACTGCGGGGTGCGAGAGATTGTCTTTTTTAGATGCCTATTCCGGGTACCATCAGATCCGTCTGTATGGACCCGACGAGATCAAGACAGCTTTCATCACTCCATTAGGTTACTTCTGCTATGTCACCATGCCATTTGGTCTCAAGAATGCCGGAGCCACGTTCATGAGGATGATTCAAAAGTGTTTACTCACTCAAATCAGTCGGAATGTGGAAGCGTACATGGATGATATCGTGGTCAAGTCACGAAAGGGTTCTGACCTGTTGACTGACCTCGCTGAAACATTTGCCAATCTCAGGAGGTATGATATCAAGCTTAATCCATCAAAGTGCACATTCGGAGTTCCTGGCGGAAAGTTACTCGGTTTTCTCGTTTTAGAACGAGGAATGGACGCTAACCCAGAAAAAGTTGGCACAATACTCCGAATGAAACGCCCTGTGCGTGTGCACGATGTCCAGAAGCTTACTGGATGCTTGGCCGCGTTAAGTCGATTCATCTCTCGCCTCGGTGAAAAGGCATTACCTCTTTACCGACTGATGAAGAAGGCAGACAAGTTCGAGTGGACTCCAGAAGCTGATGCAGCCACTACTAGGAAAAGGGCTATAGATGGGATTGACACTAATGGCGCACCAGAAAGATGGTGCGCCATTAGTATATACTAATGGCGCACCACAATCTGATGCGCCATTAGAGTTTAAACTACTAATGGCGCACCATGCTAAGGGTGCGCCATTAGTATCAAATTTTTTTTTAACTAGTGCGCCTGTCCAAACATACTAATGGCGCATCCGGGCAAAGTGCGCCATTAGTAGTTGTAACTACTAATGGCGCACCAGGCAGTGGGTGCGCCATTAGTATAGAATTTTTTTTTGAACTAGTGCGCCTATCGAAACATACTAATGGCGCATCCTGCTTAAGTGCGCCATTAGTAGTTGTAACTACTAATGGCGCACCATGCAAGAGGTGCGCCATTAGTACGTGGGCAGCAACAAGATATTTGGGACAGCCTCTCCTACCCACACACTCACTTTCTCCCCACTTCATTCTCTCCACCTCCTCCTTGTCTCGGGTGCCTCCTCTTTTTCACCTCATTTCCACCATAGATTCATTCAAATTAAGTGGTTAAATTACCTTGTTTTAATAGGTAAGTAAGGGGGGAAGCTATATTTAGGTTGTTCTCCTTACAACAATGTGCACATGCACTTTTTACGGCCTAGCTAGATCTATGTATGTTCGTGGTGTTGCATATGTTTGTGGTGTTGCATATGTGTTTGTGTTTGGAGGTGTACCGGTATTTGATATGCGATAGTTGCCAATATTTTGCTGGAATGTTGATTCATTTCCGTTTCGGCGAGAATTTTGGCATTAAGCATTCTTTTTGGTCCTATTTTTAGGGAAAGTCATGCCAAATTTTTGTTTGGTTCTAAAATATCGTTTTGCTCTACCCCGCAGGCGACCATGGTCCGCACGATGACCGAAGGCATCGTGAATAGGTTTTTGAGGTCCGCGAAGGCCGAGATGCTTCAAAAGAACGAGACGGAGATAAGATGTCCGTGTCGAAGATGCAAGCTGAAGAGCCTTATTGCGGACCCGGATTCCGGGCAGGTGCGGGACCACCTGCTGTTGCGTGGTTTCATGGATGGCTATCGGTGGCAAGGTGATGAAGATGACTACGAAGTCGTCCATGCGGGCCGGGCAAGAAATGAGGAAGGGCAGCAAGACAACCACCACGGCTCGGGCGGGCGAGAAGACGAAGAATCCCCAGGAGATGATCACGACTGTGATGCTGTACACAGTCATCATGTAGAAGATGCAGGACATGATGATGAGGAAGATGCCGTAGCAGGCGACGGGCATGATCATGAAGATGATGATGCCGGCGGAGCAGACGACGCTGGACCATCGATGGGCTGGGTGCAGGACCCTCATATTCAAGAGCTGCTTCTCAAGCAGACGGATAACGCAAGAGCTGCCGCCCGAGAGAAAGCCAAGATGGATCAACTTGAGTTAGACGCGGTTACTCCATTGTATGAAGGATGCAGGCCCGAGGATACCCGCCTGAAAGTAACGCTCATGGCCCTGGAGATGAAGGTAAAACACAAAATGACCGACGCATGCTTCGACGAGAACATGTCATTCTGGCACGAACGTCTTCCCA
Source organism: Triticum dicoccoides (assembly GCF_002162155.2). NCBI lineage: Eukaryota > Viridiplantae > Streptophyta > Magnoliopsida > Poales > Poaceae > Triticum > Triticum dicoccoides. The sequence continues at coordinate 182,095,172 of NC_041381.1, forward strand.
AGGGGAACAAGTGCCCGACCAGTTTGGAGGAGGCGAAGAAAATCGTGTGTCCTCTGGATTTACCGCACGTGAAATACCATGTGTGCATGAACAATTGCATCATTTATCGGGAAGAGCACGCGGAGTCTACCATATGTCCGGTGTGCGGCGTCACTCGATACAAGAAGAGGAAGAAAGCTCCTCGAAAAGTGGTGTGGTACTTTCCGATCACTCCTCGTCTGCAGCGCTATTTCGCGGACCCTAAGGTAGCAAAGCTCCTGCGTTGGCACGCGGATAGGGAGGAGAAGAAGCGGGAAGATGACGCAAATGATCCGGAGATAGATAAAAAAGACAAGATGCTGAGTCACCCTAAGGATGCGAGCCAGTGGCAAGCGTTGAACTTCGAAGACTCGGAATTTGGGAACGATCCAAGGAACATCGTGCTGGGCGCGAGCACCGATGGAGTCAATCCGTTTGGCAGCCAGAGAAGCACACATAGCACCTGGCCTGTGTTTGTGTGGATGTACAACCTTCCCCCCTGGTTGTGCATGAAGAGGAAGTACATTCACATGAGTATGCTAATTGAAGGGCCGAAACAACCAGGGAACGACATCAATCTGTATCTGGGGCTGCTGAAAGAGGAGCTTGACACGCTGTGGAAAACGCCAGCCAGTACGTGGGACGCCGCAGAGAAAGAATATTTCCCTATGAGAGCCGCACTGCTCACGACGGTGCACGACTATCTCGGTTACGGATATGTCGCGGGGCAGGTAGTCCACGGATTTTCTGGATGCGTAAGGTGCATGGATGACACAACGTATCGCCAGCTAGATAGAGATCCCGGGTCTTCAAAAACCGTGTTCATGGGACATCGAAGGTGGCTTCGCGACGATGACCCATGGAGGAAACGCAAGGATCTGTTCGATGGTGAAACCGAACCCCGAAAACGACCGTGTACGAGGAGCGGCGAGGAAATAGACAAGCTGTTGAAAAATTGGAAAGACTGCCCCCTGCCGGGAAAGAAGCAAAAGGCGCCAGAGCCGGGAAAGAAGCGAAAGGCGCCAGAGCCGCTGCTGAAGGTATGGAAAACGAGGTCTGTTTTCTGGGACTTGCCGTACTGGAAGATCCACCGTGTGCCTCACAGCCTTGATGTCATGCATATCACGAAGAACGTGTGCGAGAGTCTGCTTGGTACCCTGCTCAACATGCCAGAGAGGACCAAAGATGGGCCGAAAGCAAGGGCAGACTTGAAATCAATGGGCATCAGGCAGGAGCTTCACGCTATATATGATGATGATGATGATGATGATGATGATGATGAGGCGAAGCAGGACACAGAAAGTCGTCGCAAAGGCAAAAAGGCCAAGAAGACCGGAAATGACTACCCTCCCGCGTGCTTCACTCTAAGTCAGGAGGAGATCGAGCAGTTTTTCACCTGCCTCCTAGGAGTAAAACTTCCTTACGGTTACGCGGGGAAGATAAGCAGATACCTAGACCCAGCGAAGCAGAAGTTCAGCGGGATGAAGTCTCACGACTGTCACGTGCTGATGACGCAGATACTTCCAGTTGCAATCCGTGGGATCATGGACGTGCACGTCCGTGAAACGCTATTTGGCCTATGCAACTTCTTCGACGTCATCTCTCGGAAGTCGATTGGCGTGAGGCAACTCAGAAGGCTACAGGAAGAGATCGTGGTGATACTATGCGAGCTTGAGATGTACTTCCCGCCCGCATTCTTCGACGTTATGGTGCATCTGCTGGTCCATATAGTGGAGGATATCATCCAACTCGGGCCGACGTTCCTGCACAGCATGATGCCGTTCGAAAGGATGAATGGTGTCATCAAAGGATACGTTCGCAACATGTCACGTCCAGAAGGAAGCATAGCCAGGGGCTTTCTGACCGAAGAGTGCATCTCCTACTACACGAATTATCTAGACATCAAGAACCCCGTTGGTCTGCCCGTCAACAGGCACCTCGGCAGGCTCGCTGGATGGGGTCACCGTGAGGGTCGCCGCGAAATGCATGTCGACTTCGAGGGTCGACTCGCCGACTTTGAAAGAGCAATCCTAGTCGCGCTACAACACATAGACGTGGTCGATCCTTGGGTGGTAGAGCACAAAACCTTTATTAAAAAGACGTACAATGACCGAGGCCAACAGATGACGGATGGAGATACACTCAAAGAGCACAACTCATGTTTCACGCGTTGGTTCAAGCATAAGCTTCTGTCGTACCCTTTACATGAGGATTCTTCCGCGGAAGAACAACTCATATTCGCCTTGTCACAGGGCGCCGAGCACAACCTGATGACCTATGAGGCGTACGATATCAACGGCTACACATTCTACACCGAGGCCAAGGACATGAAGAGCGATGGTTATCAGAACTCCGGGGTAACGATGGAATCCTACACCGGTAACGACAAGGACAGATACTACGGAAGGATCGAGGAGATTTGGGAGCTGAGCTACGCTGGAGAGAAGGTCC
>NC_041381.1:182099084-182099838 GCF_002162155.2 Triticum dicoccoides
TTTGTGGAGCCCACCTCGATCCCCCTCCATCTCGACCGCTATCCCACCTCGCCAGATCCGGTCCCCCTAGGCGCCGAGCACCCCCCCAGTCCACCGGCCGCCGCCGCCGACCCACCGCACCCTCGATTCCCCTACTCAACCGCCGCCGCCGACCCCCCGCACCGCGCGCACCGTCTTATAAAAAAAATAAGTATCAAACAGCTTTTTAAATACTATTGTCTTATAAAAAAATATTACTGTTATTATTTAAACAAGTTTGAACATATTTAAACAAAATAAGTATCAAACAGCTTTTTAAATGATAAAAAAAATTTGTGGAGCCTGGGAGTCGAACCCAGGACCTCCTGGTGTGAGAACTGGCTGCTGACCAGTCGAGCTAGTAGAGTGGGCTTGACATGGATATGTTCTGGTACTACATAACCTTTCGGCTTGAGTTGAAAAAAAAATACTAATGGCGCACCACGGTGAGGTGCGCCATTAGTATGGACATGCTAATGGCGCACCACGGTGAGGCGCGCCATTAGTATTGTGGCCCCCCTTCGCCCGATCCCCCCTTCGCCCGATCCCCCCTTCGCCCGATCCCCCTTCGCCCGATCCCCCTCGCCAGTTCTCTCCCTCTCGATCCACCGCCGCTGCCCTCGCCCTCGCCCTCGCCCTCGCCCTCTCCCTCCCTCGCCCTCTCCTCACCGCCCGGACGCCGCCCGGACGCCGCGCCGACGCCGCCTCGACCCTGCCCCGACCCCGCCGCCCGGAC
>NC_041381.1:182104687-182131395 GCF_002162155.2 Triticum dicoccoides
GTGAACAACGAGTTGGTCGATGTCGCCAAGGGCAAAATCGTTCAACCGGGCAACCCCTTGTTCCACGGTACCCAGATGCCACCCAACTTGTTTAGGGTTCAACTGGTTCGGGTGCTGCCAGGCTGCGATGACTTGTTACCTCCGAATCGACCCGTCGGGGCCGACGATGATGACGTGATGACCCTCAGCGCCTGCCTGAGCTGGCCCCTGCTTTGGCCGAAGAGCCAGATTCGTTTGGGGGCGGGGGACACCACCCCAAAGACAACACCGCCAGTCGTGCCGGCGCCAAGTCGGCCCCATGGCAAGACCGCCGTAACGGTGCCGGACATCCCTATGCCACTGGATCCAAACATGCATATGGCACAGGATCAGAATGACGACGACGACGACTATGATACATTTGGCAACGTCGATCAGTACTTTGCCGAGCATGGGTACGATGGCGACTTCATGGGGCCTCCTTCTCAAGAACCAAACCCAACAAAAGACGTGTGCGATCTAGCTCGTACCACGGAGAAGCCAAGTTGCAACAGGCGCCGTCTGGCGTTCAGCTCTCAGGAGACGCCTCCAGCTGCCGACTTCACCGAGCCTCAGATAGGCGAGGTGCGAAATATTATCAGCCCCAACACACTCAAGAAGGCGGTCTGTGAGCAAAACTCGGTCCCATTACAGGAGAAGAAGAAGGCACGCAAAAGAAAGACTAAGAAGGGTGCGAGCCAGCCGGCACCGAGTACGATCCGTGCTCAGGACGGGCCACCTTCACCTAAGGATATCTCGAGGAGGGTGCATGTGGAGGGTAGGGCGATGCTACCACCAAATATGCTCAATGCTGCAACCGGTGCTATGCGGAGTCTGCACGACAGTGTTCTTTCTTTGGAGAAGCGGCGTCTCAGAGAGAAGGATGTGGCATACCCGGTTTTCATGGCCAAGGTGCCAGAGGGCAAGGGCTTTGTGGATGGCGACATCGGAGGTACGATCGTCCTGCGGTTTGATGACATCTTTGCTATGTTTAACCTTCATCCGCTGCACTACACCTTCGTTCGGCTATTTTCGCTGAGTATGGAGATGCGGATCATTCGCGACAAGACCCCGGACATCGTGATAGTCGACCCCTTCTACATGCGTGCCAAGATCTTGGGCAGCGCCGGGGACCGGCAAGTCGCGAGTTCTTACCTCGAAGGCGACATTCTGGCAAACCAAGATAAGGATAACTTCCTTGTGCCTTACTTTCCCGAGTAAGTCCTCCCCTCAACCGGCCCGTAACATATGAATTCTTACATTTCGATCGTTTTTCTTTTAACATTCCGTGTTTTCTGCAGTGACACACGTTGCACGCTCATCCTCCTAAGCCCCAAATATTCCATGGCCACGTATTTCGACCCGGACCGTCAGTCGAACGTAGACTACACAAATGTCAAGAAGGTTCTTGATGATGTTCTCCCCGGCTACGCCAAATCTGGAGGCACCTTCACCAGGCCTATTCGTAAGTACGGCAAGCACGTGTTCTCCCACAATACGACGTTCTGCTGCGTCAAGCAGCCGCCTGGCGGTCAGAAGGGTGCCTACTACGCCATCCATCACATGCAGGCGATCGTACGGGACCATCATCAACTTCTGCTACCGAGTAAACTCCAAGATTGGGCCGCGAGCGTGTCGGCAATCCAGGATGCGGACCTCCGACAAGAATTCTTTCGCATCCAGTCGGAGTTTGCGGAAATCATCCATCAAGATGTCCTTCGTACCTCGGGGCAGTTCTACCTCAGAAATCAACCGTCCAACAGTGACATCGACACAATGCTACAAATGCAGGATGACAACGCCCGTTCTTTCATGACTCCCACGATAGACGGCGGCTTCATCCACGCTCCGGTCCCTTGAGTCGAGTTGTCTAGTTCTGAAACATCGATTGACTCATGTTGTAATTAAACTTTAATGAACTTGTAGTATGTCTCTTTGGTTTCGAGAGTCGTTCAACTTAGATGTAATCGATGCTATTAATGTCTTGCTTTTCTCTTCCGATCGTTCTGTTGCATACTTATATATTGCTTATGTATTGTCTGTGAATTGGTACTAACGTTTCATTTGGCTAGTGCATAGCGATGCCGACGTATGTCGTGTACAAGGGTAAGGTTCCCGGAGTCTACGATGACTGGGAGGAGTGTCGGAGACAGGTTCACCGATTCAGCGGTAACAGTTACAAAGGGTACACCACTAGGGCCGAGGCCGAATCTAGATACGCCCGCTATCTAGCGGGAGAGGGGAGGGAGCGTTGGAGGAACTGGATGAAGACGAGTTTCATCGTGATGATGCTCATCGTGATGACCGCAGCTCTCTTCTATGTGATGGTAGTTTAGATGATCGATATCGACTTGTAATGCGAAGATAAACTCGCTACTCGCGGTCTCGAGACTTGTAATATAATGTTCTATCTTTGTTCGGTCTTTTCAATTCGGAGACTAATATGATGAATTGTATTCGGAGACTAATATGATGAATTGTATTCAAAGACTAATCTTCTATTGTATTTGATGAATCTATTGTTGATGTGTGCTGTCTATATTTTGTCAAATTATACATTTTGTAACCTGTGCAAAAAACAGAAAATAAAAAAAAACCTAATATTCATACTAATGGCGCATCACATGACAGTGCGCCATTAGTATGACAGTGCATACTAATGGCGCATCACCGGGTAGTGCGCCATTAGTATGCTGCGGTTACTAATGGCGCATCCAGAGGTGGTGCGCCATTAGTATGCCAAAGCACCTGGGTATACATGCCCCCTGGGAGGCATACTAATGGCGCACCCTCGCATATACTAATGGCGCACCAGGTGGTGCGCCATTAGTATACCAGATACTAATGGCGCACCAGGTGGTGCGCCATTAGTAAAAATTACTAATGGCGTGCTATCAATGGCGCACCAGTGATGCGCCATTAATGGCCATATTAGGTGCGCCATTAGTAGTGGTATTTCTAGTAGTGAGCGTTTGCCGAGCTAAAAGCTCTGCTCTCCACCCAGCCGGTGCTTGCTGCTCCAATCAGCAAAGAGCCTCTGTTGCTTTACATTGCAGCCACAGGACAAGTCGTCAATACAGTACTTACGGTCGAGCGGGAAGAAGAAGGGAAAGCCTTCAAAGTTCAGCGCCCAGTGTATTATCTCTCTGAAGTTTTGACTCCATCGAAGCAAAGATATCCTCATTATCAGAAGCTTGTATATGGGATCTACATGACCATGAAGAAGGTTGCTCATTATTTCTTTGATCATTCCATTACAGTTGTCAGCAACGCACCACTGTCAGAGATTCTGCAGAACAGAGATGCAACTGGTCGAGTGGCTAAATGGGCGATTGAACTCCTTCCCCTCGATACCAAATTTGAGGCAAAGAAAGCCATTAAGTCCCAGGCGATAGCAGATTTCCTTGCCGAGTGGATTGAACAACAGCAGCCGACTCAAGTTCACTCGGAGCATTGGAGCATGTTCTTTGATGGCTCTAAGATGTTAAATGGTTCCGGTGCTGGGGTGGTTTTGGTTTCCCCCCAAGGAGATAAGCTCAGATATGTGCTCCAGATCCACTTTGATCCTCCAATAATGAAGCAGAATATGAAGCACTTTTGTATGGGTTGCGCATGGCCATTTCACTCGGTGTCCATCGCCTTATGGTTTATGGCGACTCAGATTTGGTGGTCAATCAGGTGATGAAGGAGTGGGACGTTAGAAGCCTAGCCATGACTGGATACTACAATGCAGTGAGGAAGCTTGAAAAGAAATTCGAAGGGTTAGAGCTCCACCATATACCCCGACTGAAGAATCAAGCGGCTGATGATTTGGCAAAGATAGGTTCCAAGAGAGAAGCCATTCCCAGTGATGTGTTCTTGGAGCATATCCATACTCCATCAATAACAGAAGATCCTTTTACCGAAGAAGCTCCGCAGCCTAAGAGTATCACAGATCCGACTGAAGTTGAAGTTCCAGCCGTGGTCGACCTGATCATGGAATCATTGGTGATCATTCCTGATTGGACAGTACCGTATATTGCGTATATCTTAAGGAAATAGCTCTCGGAGGACGAAGAAGAGGCTCGACAAATCGTCCGCCGATCTAAAGCCTTTACCGTGATAAGGGGAAAACTGTATAGAGAAAGCGTGACTGGAGTTGGTCAGAAATGCATAACGCCAGAAGAAGGTCGAATAATCCTTGACGACATCCACTCGGGGACCTGTGGCCATCATGCGTCCTCTCGGACCATCGTGGCCAAAGCATACCGAGTCGGATTTTACTGGCCAAGAGCGAATGAAATGGCAAAGGAGATAGTCGACAAGTGTGAGGGATGTCAATTTTACTCCAATATGTCACACAAGCCCGCCTCAGCTTTAAATACCATACCACTCGTCTGGCCCTTCGCAGTATGGGGGTTGGATATGGTTGGCCCTTTGAGAACAGGCAGAAGCGGTTTCACCCATGTGCTGGTAGCAGTCGACAAGTTCACCAAGTGGATTGAGGCTAAACCCATCAAGAACCTTGATGCCGGTACTGCTGTCAGCTTCATCAGAGAATTGATATTCAGATATGGAGTCCCACACAGCATCATCACTGACAACGGGTCGAACTTTGATTCCAAAGAATTCAGAGCTTTCTGCACATCTCAAGGCACACGAGTCGACTATGCTTCAGTCGCCCATCCTTAGTCGAATGGACAGGCAGAACGAGCCAACGGCTTGATCCTCAAAGGGTTGAAACCCCGTTTGATGCGTGATCTCAAGCATGTGGCTAGTGCATGGGTCGACGAGCTTCCGTCTGTGCTTTGGGGGTTAAGGACCACGCCTAACCGGTCGACTGGGAGAACTCCGTTCTTCTTGGTCTACGGAGCTGAAGCGGTCTTGCCAAGCGACCTGCTTCACAACGCTCGCCGAGTCGAACTTTACACCGAGTATGAAGCAGAACAAGCCCGGCAGGACGCAGTCGACCTTCTGGAGGAAGAAAGGGAGATGGCTTTGATCCGATCGACCATTTACCAACAGGACTTGCGTTGCTTCCACGCCAAAAACATAAGGAGTTGAGCCTTCCAGGAAGGAGATCTGGTTCTCCGAGTGGATCAGCAGAAAACACACAAGCTTGCTCCTTCTTGGGAAGGCCCCTTCATCGTCACCAAGGTTCTCCACAATGGAGCATACCGTCTTTACAATGTCGAGCATCAGATCGATGATCCTCGAGCTTGGAATGCGGAGCTTCTCCGCCCCTTTTATACCTAAGTATTCACTCGGATGGATTGTAATAAAAGTACTTCTGTAGTTTATTTATCAAAGACAAGAGCTTTATAATTTTTCCAGTGATTGTCATTACTTTTGTCCACATAAAGCAACCCCCCAGTGGGTGGCTTGGCTGCGAATCCGATTCGCCTAAGTCTGTAAAAAAATCCTTACCGAGTGGTGAGCCAGCCTCCCACTCGGGGGCTTAGCTGCGAATCCGTTTCACCTAAGTTAAACAAAATCCTACCGAGTGGTAAGACAGCCTTCCACTCGGAGGCTTAGCTGCAGTCCAAGTACTCGCCTAAGTTAAACAAAATCCTACCGAGTGGTAAGCCAGCCTTCCACTCGGAGGCTTAGCTGCAGTCCAAGTACTCGCCTAAGTTAAACAAAATCCTACCGAGTGGCAAGCCAGCCTTCCACTCGGAGGCTTAGCTGCAGTCCAAGTTCTTGCCTAAGTTAAACAAAATCCTACCGAGTGGCAAGCCAGCCTTCCACTCGGAGGCTTAGCTGCAGTCCAAGTACTTGCCTAAGTTAAACAAAATCCTACCGAGTGGTAAGCCAGCCTTCCACTCGGAGGCTTAGCTGCAGCATTGCGCTCGCCTAAGTTCAAATAAAACATACGCTACGCAAGGAGGATGAGGTGCAGGTCGATTGCTACCCTTCCCTTCCAAGCTACGCCACAAATACAACGTGCGCTCTGCAAGGAGGACGAGGTGCAGGTCGACTGCTAACCTCTCCTTCCGAGCTACACCACAAATACAACGTGCGCTCTGCAAGGAGGACGAGGTGCAGGTCGACTGCTACCCTCTCCTTCCGAGCTACGCCACAAATACAACGTGCGCTCTGCAAGGAGGATGAGGTGCAGGTCGACTGCTACCCTCTCCTTCCGAGCTACGCCACAAATAAAATGTGCGCTCTACAAGGAGGACGGGGTACAGGTCGACTGTTACCTCCTTCTCCAGTGGTACGCCTTGAAAATCCTACCGAGTGGAGAGCAGACCTCCCACTCGGGGGCTTAGCTGCAGCCCCGTGCTCGCCTAAGTTTTTGAAAATCCTACCGAGTGGAGAGTAGACCTCCCACTCAGGGGCTTAGCTGCAGCACAATGCTCGCCTAAGTTTTTAAAAATCCTACCGAGTGGAAAGCAGACCTCCCACTCGGGGGCTTAGCTGCAGCCCAGTGCTCGCCTAAGTTTTTGAAAATCCTACCGAGTGGAGAGCAGATCTCCCACTCGGGGGCTTAGCTGCAGCCCAGTGCTCGCCTAAGTTTTTGAAAATCCTACCGAGTGGAGAGCAGACCTCCCACTCTGGGGCTTAGCTGCAGCCCAGTGCTCGTCTCAGTTTCTGAAAATCCTACCGAGTGAGGAGCAGACCTCCCACTCGGAGGCTTAGCTGCAGCCCAGTGCTCGCCTAAGTGTGTTGAGGAACAAGTCGATTGCAACAAGCGCTTCACCATAGCCTGCAAAAGACACCTCAAACCAAATGCAAACATATTCAACATCCAATCCAAGTTCAGATAACATCCAATGGAACCGAAAGTGCTTAGGCACTAAGCCCGTTAAGGTTTATCGGTTACAAAAATCACTCGGCATACCGAGGCAAATTTAAAGTATCAAGCATAGAAGTTTTTTACCCCTCCTGCGGAGGGCTGGAAGGTGCAACAAATTCATCCAGGTCGATTCCGTCTGCAATCCGAGTGGCAGCGGCGATGAAGGTCTCCATGAAAGATCGGAAATCATGCTTCTTGGTATTAGCCACCTTAAGGGCTGCCAGCTTGTCCTCTCGCGCCTCCTTGCAGTGAACACGGGCCAGAGACAGAGCAACATCCGCGCCGCATCTGGCAGAAGACTTCTTCCATTCTTGCACTCGACTTGGAACCTCGTTCAGTTGAGTCATCAGAGACTCGAGGTCGCTCTAAAGCGTCTCTCTCGGCCAGAGTGTTGTGTCGATGCGGGAAGTTGCGACCTTCAGCCTTGCAAGATAGTCGACAACAGCAGCAACGCGAGATTCGAGTCGGAACACATTCATGGCGACTTCATCTTTCACAGGAGAGTTGATGGGATCCAGGTTTATTTCCAGTCGACCAGTCTCCTCTTCAAAGTTCTGGCAGAACTCTGCGAGCACAACCCTAGAGTCAAGACAACAGTCGGATGGAGAGATCATAGTTAAAATGCCTATCTGATACAAAAGATTACCTTCAAGCATGAGGAATAGCTTTTTGGCGAGTCCTCCCAGATAAGTCTCCAGATCATTCTTCTTTCCCACTAACTCACTGGCCTTGTCACTCAAGGCAATCTTGTCACTTTTCAATCGACTGACATCCTTGTTGGCCGCATCAAGAGTAGCTTTCAGATTGGTATTTTCCTCTTCAAGCTTGGTGATTGAAGCCAGCTTCTCATCTGCGAGCTTGGTCTTCTCTAAAGCCGCTTTCTGCATCTCAGCCAAGTCAAGGTCTTTCTTCTTCAGAGCATCCCTCAGTTTGTCTGCAAAGTCACAGTAAGAATAGACTATGAAACAGACGAGAGGCAAAAAGCAGTCGTCGAAGTTCTCACCAAACATACCTTTTGCTTCCTCCTTCGACTTCGTGAAGTTCTCCTGGACCAGTTTCAGATCAAGGTCGAGCTGGATTTGCTTCTTCTCCAACTCAGTGTAACGAGCCGCAAGCTCGCAAGATTTCTGCGAAGAACCAATCGACAAATGTCAAAAACAGTTCACTTCCGAGTGACTAAGGAAAAATCATATCATTTCTAAGACTACAGCCGAATATAAACATTCGACCATAGTCTCGAGAACTACACCAAATGGGTGCACTCAGCGTGCCCCCACTAGTTCTATCAGTTAGAGTCGATCAGTCGACCAACAGGTAGCAAAACAAAAAAATCATATCATTTCTAAGACTACAGCCGAATATAAACATTCGACCACAGTCTCGAGGACTACACCCAGTGGGTGCACTCAGCGTGCCCCCACTGATTTATCAACCCATTCGACCGGATCAAGTAAAGAAAAAGCTTAAGACATCAAGACTATGGTCGACTGCCAGCAGTCGACCATAGCCTTGGGGACTACACCCAGTGGGTGCACTCAGGCGTGCCCCCACTAATCCGGAAAGTCAATCAACACACCCAGTGGGTGTACGACAGATACTGAAATTTTCAGAAAGAAGGATTTCAAGATATCATATCCTAACAGAACAGGCGGTGATCGACTGACCTGAACATTACTCTGAAGAGCTGAACTGGCGTCATAAGCCGCCTGACTGGCGTCTCGGATTGCCTTCACTTGCTCCATCATGATCCCTGCCTGGCGTATTGCTTCTTTAGCAGCACTGGCTTGGTCTTCTGGGACGTGGTGGGTCGAGAAAAGTGAAGGCTGAGTAGCACTCAACAACGGAGGGCGAGCACTCGTCAGCGGCACCGCAGAAGATACGGTAGGCCGAGTGACATTGTCCCCCTCTACGGCCAACGTCTCGGGTGCTGGCACATCCTGAGTCTCCTTGCCAGAAGACGCCTTCCTGTTCCTCCTCTGCCTCAATGGTTCCTCGTCATCGTCGTCGGGAAGGTCAATAACGACGTTAGATGGAGCTGCAGAAAAGAGTCAAAATTAAAGACAAAGAGCCAACCGGCTGAAGACAGAACTACAAAAGTCATACCAGGTTTTGAAGTAACATAATCTTCCATCTCGTGATCTTCAGCCCTGGCCGAGGTATCAGAAGTAGCAGCACTGCAGCTCCAGAAGTCAGTCGGTCAGCTCACGAATCGGCCAAGAATAAATTCATGTGAAACGAGGAAACTCAAGTTACACTATTACCCTGAGATAGTGGGGATCACCATCTTCATCTTCGGCAAGACCTTCGTCGGCTTCGACAGCGCCACTCGAGATTGCTTCGGAGCTTTTTCAGTCGGAGCCGGAGAAGTCGTCCGAGGACGCTTGGTCGACTGCGCGACGGGCGCAACCCCCTTACCACGCTCGGCTGCAGGGTCATGGACAAGCTTCGAGCGTCTTTCCGAATGAGGAGGTGCAACTTCCTCCTCCTCCTCCCCTTCCTCATCATCAGAGTCATCGTCTTCATCGTCGTCATTAGCATCCGAGTTCCACTCCTCTGGGCTTTCGCCTCCACTTCCTTCTTCCTCCTCAATCGGCGCTTGCGCTCCATTGGGCATCGAGTACAACTCAGTGGTGGCCTGACGGACAACAAAACAAGACAAAGGTCAATCGACCAATTTGCAGTAAAGCAGAATGAATAAAGCAAGATCACAACCGAAGATAAGTGGACATACCGTGTCCGGTGTGTAGGAATGGTCGAGTGGTGGGATCCTCCTAGCCCCTCGAGGGTTATCTTTATTCCTTGTGATGGCAACCATCCACCTCTCCAGCGTGGCGTCATTGATCGCCTCTAGATGGACCCGAGTGGTATCTTCGGTGCCGCAGCACAGCCACATCGGGTGGCCTCGGTATTGGAGCGGTTGAATACGCCGTCGAAGGAAAACCTCCAGAAGGTCCATGCCAGTCACTCCGTCCCGAATGAGTTGAACTACACGCTCCATCAACATTTTTACCTGAGCCTTCTCCTCCGGGAGCACCTTCAGAGAAGACGGCTTGTTCACTCGGTCCATGGAGAATGGAGGGAGACCAGTCGACTGCCCCGGCGTCGACTCATCTTGGCAGTAGAACCAGGTCGACTGCCACCCTCTAACCGACTCGGGAAGGGTCATGGCTGGAAAAAGCACTCTTACTCCTCACTTGGATCCCAAGACCCCCGCACATCTGGATTACTTTAGTCTTATCGTCATCCGGACTCGCCTTTTTCACCGTCTGAGAGCGACAAGTGAATATGTGCTTAAAGAGACCCCAATGCGGTCTACAACCCAGGAAGTTTTCACACAGAGACACAAAGGCGGCGAGGTAGGCAATGGAATTGGGAGTGAAATGGTGGAGTTGCGCCCGGAAAAAGTTCAGAAACCCTCGGAAGAAAAGATTTGGTGGCAGGGAGAATCCACAATCTACATGAGTGGCTAGGAGAACGCACTCACCCTCCAGTGGCGGCGGTTGCCACTCGGTCCCCGGAAGCCTTGCTGACCCGTGAGAGATCAGTCCCTCATTGGCCAGGTCGTTGAGGTCCGCCTGGGTGATGGTCGAGCGGATCCAATCCCCTTGGACCCAACCTTGCGGCAGGCAAGACCTCGACGAAGATCCACCCTGACTGGTTGCTCTTCCCTTCGCTTTCGCCGCCGCCGTCGCCTTCTTCGCTCGCTCCAAGGCTGCCGTCTTCTCCTTCACCATCGTCGCCGGCAAAGAGCGCGAGGAGTGGATGGGCGGAGGCAAAGGCGGGTGCAGCAGGCGAAGGTGAAGAAGGCAGAAAGGGGGAATGGAGAGGCACTGTTCAAAAACCCTCACCCGGCACCTTATATAGGGACGCTTCCGAGTGGCTGACGAGTAGGCCCGGGCGGACCTGTCAAATCCCAAAACAGTCGTGCACATGTGATACGTGGCGAAAAAGGCGGCGTGGAAATCGAGGCGTCTACGCCTTATCCCATTCGAGTACCATGGTCCACCCCGCTTCGCGCGCTTCCCAAAATTTAGATCCCGCAAAATCCGCTAACAGCAGATCAACTTGTCAGACGGCAGATTTCCTACGATCCGTCACTCGGGAGTTCGCCTAGTTCAAAAGTTCACTCGACAGAAGAAAAGAATGGATCAAGGCGACTGAAAGAAAAGTTGATGCCATCATAAAAAAAAGAAAAGGTCATTGATCCAGGATGAGACACACACAGAACACAAAAACAGGTCGGAAAGATTATCAACTCCTTCCTCATTCAAACCTCGATCCATTCGGGGGCTAATGATGAAGTCATGTACCTAGGGTAGGGTCATAGGCCCGTCCATAGGACCCTCCCCAAGGACATCTTCATAAGAAACAACGTTCCAGTCGACGAAGAGGGATTCCACTCGACAGACTCGAAGGCATTCGACCACGAAGACTCACTCGACCACCAGGAGATTAAGAGTCACTCTGTATCCAAACGGTCTGTAATTAAGTAGTCTTTATTACCATGATGACACTTTATGTAGGGCGTTACTAGTAACGCCAATCCTTTATGTACTTTAAACCCCGCATAACTAAGGGTCAGAGGGGTCGGGCAGACACTATATAAGCCAGCCCCTTCCTCAGTTTAAAGGGTTCGCACCCCTGTAACTCATACGCACATAGTCCAGTCGATCGCCTCCGGGCTCCGAGACGTAGGGCTGTCACTTCCTCCGAGAAGGGCCTGAACTCGTAAATCCCTAGCGTATACAACTATTCCATAGCTAGGATCTTGCCTCTCCATACCTACCCCCATTCTACTGTCAGACTTAGATCCACGACAGACGCATCAAGGGAGTATGAGCGGCAGTTGGTGGAAGCCCAGTATAGTGGGAGGTGGTGGTTGGAATGGGCGATCGCTTGATCGAGTTTTGAACATGAGGTTGGTAGCGAAGAGTCAAGATTTCATCATTTCAACGGGATTGGTGAGCAGGTGATTATGGGCCTATAAGCTATGGCCGATTTAAGTAATTGAGGCCATAGGAGTTGGAAGATGACCCCACATGTCATTGGAGTTAGTTTCATTTATTAAATTTTTGTAGGTATCCATTAGGTTACCCATGGACGCAATTTCATACAATATTCTACCCATATATTTTGCGGGTACGGATACCCGTTACCCATGGGTACAAAATCTCTCAAAGTCTTTCCCATACCCGTTGTTTTCGGGTAGGGTACCCGCGGGTACCCATACTCATGGGCAAAACTGCCATCCCTAGTAGCAAACTTAAATAATGCAATACAAAACTTGTCATGAATATAAATATAAATGAATACAAAAATTAGTCACTGTCCAGCCCTTTACCAATGGTGCTCAATAAGATCCTCCTGAAGTTGAAAGTGTGTGTCTGCATTTTCAATCTCCTTATATGTCTGAAGAAAAGCTCTAATGCGGTTTGGGTCTCTAGATAGTTTGACACGGCTACCCACATTGTCGTAAAAGAATTCTAAGTTCATTCCTCTCTCATCTTCAAGAATCATATTGTGCAGGATAACACAACATGGCATGACGTTCTTCAAGGTTTTCTTATCCCAAAAACGAGCATGACCACGGACAATGGCAATCTATAGATTGCAAAACACCGAATGCTCTTTCAATGTCTTTTCGGGATGCCTCTTGCACCCTTGCAAATTCACATTGTTTTTTTGTTTTGGGTTCTTTGATGCTCTTGAGAAATGTGCACCAAGGAGTGTATATACCATCTGCAAGATAGTACTCTTTTGTGTATTCATGCCTATTGATAGTGTAGTTGCAAGCAGGAGCATCACCACTAGGAAGCCTAGCAAACAAATGAGACCGTTGCAACACATTGATATCATTGAGAGTGCCCGGCATACCAAAAAAGCAATGTCAAATCCATAAATCCTCGGATGCTACGGCCTCTAGCACAATTGTTGCATCACGAGACTTGCCACAATACATTCCTTGCCAAGCCTTGGGGCAATTTTTCCAATTCCAATGCATACAATCAATGCTACCTAGCATGCCAGGCCAACCTCTCCTCTCATTAGATGCCATCAATTTCTTTGTGTCATCTTCATTGGGTGCGCGAAGATACTCAGGACCAAAGACACAGACGATCACTTTTGCAAATCTACGCACAAACTCATTGTGCTATCTTCACCAATGCGAAGATACTCATCGACATAGTCAACCGGAACGCCATATGCAATCACCCACATAGTTGCGGAGATATTTTGATACGCACTAAATCCCTTTAAACCCGCAACATTCCTTCTTTGAGTAAAATACCGGCAATTTGCCTCGCAAGCTTGAACAAGTTTCACAAAGAGGGATCGGCGCATTCGATACCTTCTCCGGAAGAGGTGCGGAGGATACGTAGGATTCTTCGCGAAATAGTCTTGCATCAACATCTCATTCCCAAGATGGCAATTCCAAGGAATGCATAGACGCCCGACAGTTGATCCTCGCCTCCTCTTCCGGTGATCGTCTTCATGCTCCTTCACGGCAAGTGCCATGACTAATGTTTGCTGCCGGAAGGTCGCAAGCATGGTCTCAACATCCGAGTCGTCCGAATCAGACGAATCGGAGAGCAAGAACTTCTCGCACGGTCTCAACTCCATTTGCACCCATACCGACGTGTCAATCAACTACACAGCTCGCAAAATTCACAAAGAAGGACTAACTGGTGGCGGGTGATCCCAGACGGGCGAGCTCGACGGTGGTCGATCCCCGGCGGCAGTGGCGACGAGGGGCGGCTCTTCTCACCGGATCACGGGGGAGGGGAGGGGGGAGGTGCAGCGGCTCGATGCGGGAGGGTGTGGGGCGTCCCCGCGGTGTGATTTCACCCGCAGATATGGCCGGAATCGCCGGCGGCGAGTAGGCGGAAGCAAGGGCGGGCGGCGGCAGAAGGAGGGGCGAAAGCGCGGGGGGCTAAAATGTCCCTCCCGCCAACTGTTTCTCTCTGATGCAGGGCACTGCAGCCGCGCGGGGGAAACCCACATTTTTCTGGGTTGGGTCGGGATTTTGCCGTGCCCCCCAAAATTTTTTGCGGGCCGGGGCGGGATGCGGGGTCTGGTCGGGCAGGTTTTCCGGCCCATACCCACATTTTGGCGGTTATTTTGCGGGTCGGGGCGGATGCGAGGTCTGCTAGAGTTGCTCTTATAGAAGAAAATAAGGCATGCCAATTAAATTTCGATAAATACCAAAAGATACGATAAAAAAGTTCACCTATGATTACATACACTTAGCTATATATTTTAAATGTTTCAGCCAAAATTGTTCCTGTCAAGATAGTCGAAGTCTGAAAATCGCCCAGTGCAGCCAAAAGTTGTACAAAATGAAGCTTCCTTCAAACCATAGAAAAATTGCCCCAATATAGATTTTAAAGATCACATTTTACAGATAATACCTCATACTACAATAGATGAAAAATTTATAATAGTGAATGAATAGAAGAAGGAAAAACAACAAAGAAAAGTGAATTAGAAAATAGAAAGGGTTAACCTTTAGATAAAGGTCCACTCTTTTAGGCTCAGTGTCAGCAGCCTAGTAAAAAAAACAATGTCATTTTTTTTGTAATATATACAAACTGTACTTCACAAAACAACAAAAATTGAATGAAGCTACTCTAGTAAAAAGATAGAACCTTCAGGATTACAGTGCAGTGACAATTTCTTTATAGATGATATTTTGAGTAATATCTGTTGCAACTTGTAACCATTAGTCATGAAAAATAGCACACATAATCACCCGAATTAGAGACGCATCATTAGTCAAATCAAGCTTAATTCTCATAGTCTAAATGGTACTAACCTGGACAATGTTAGGCACATAATTTTGTTTAATTTGCTTATCCTATGGTGTCCTGCCAAAAAGTTGGTAAGTATTGCATCATAATTAACCTAACTTTATATAGAAGGTAGAATGAGAAAAAACTGCTACAATTTGTACTACTCACAATGTTATAGGGATAGGGTGTGTGTGCGTGTTCACATGGGCGAGTGTAACTCTGTTGGTGTTGGTGCTCGCATTTCCTGTATTTATTTCAATCTCTCCGGGTAGCATTATAGGGGTAGGGTGTGTGGGTGTATTCATAGGGCTGAGTGTATGTGAGCACCTATGTTATACTGTGTTGGCACCAGTGCCCCTACTTTCCTGGATGTATTTAAGGCTCTCTAGTGATATTCATTCAGTGGGAGGAGTCCGGTCGACAACAAAAGCACGTGCGATGACTTCGCCCGTCTCTAGATGTAGTGCCAACTCAGTATCTCAAAGGTACTCATAAAGATAGGGTATGCATGCATGCATTCATAGAGGTGAGTCCATGTGTGTATATGTGAGCATCTGTGTTGTACTGTGTTAAAAAATAGTAGCAAACACAAAAAGAAAAACCTAATAGTGAATCATTCCCATCGACCACGAAAGCACGTGCAGTGATTTCGCCAATCTCAAGATGTAGTAGCGGCTCAGTATCTCAAAGGTTTTCATAAAGATAGAGTATGCATACGTGCATACATAGGGATAAGTCTATGTGCGTATATGTGAGCATTTGTGTTGTACTGTGTTAAAAAACAGCATCTAACTCAAAAAAGAAAAACCTAATAGCGAGTTAAATAAAAACCAACACGTGTGAGGTAAGGAAGCACTCAAGGCAAAGTACTTCAAATGCATGACAGTGAAGCTAGCTTAGCAGCTTTAATTCTTTTATATATATTCAGTCGAAGAAAACAAGAGAGGGGCGGAAAGATTCTCTATATGAAGATCATGGTGCTACTCTGAAGCAAAAGTATGACAAAAAGATAGTAACATTGCTCCTTCTCTCTTTTTCTCTCATTTTTTTATTTTTATGGGCTCTGTTGGCCTCTTTTTTTTGTTAAGTCCGAAGACTCATCCCGACTTGTGAGGGATTCATTGTCTCCATCATCCTTTTTCCTCATTGGGACAATGCTCTAATAATGATGATTATCACACTTTTATTTACTTATAACTCAATATTACCAATCGATAAGACTGATACAAGATGACTCTATATGAATGCCTCTGGCAGTGTACCAGGATATGCAATGATCTAGTAGCAAAGATATCAAAAAATGGACAAGCCATGAAAAATATCATGCTAGCTATCTTACAATCATGCAAAGCAATATGATAATGAATGATCAAGTCATGTATATGATGATGATGAAAGTTGCATGGCAATATATCTCGAAATGGCTATGAAAATGCCATGATAGGTAGGTATGATGACTGTTTTGAGGAAGATATAAGGAGGCTTATGTGTGATAGAGCGTATCATATCATGGGGCTTAGATGCACCGGCAAAGTTTGCACCAACTCTCGAGGTGAGAAAGGGCAATGCAGGGTACTGAAGAGGCTAGCAATATGCAGAAGGATGAGAGTGCGTATAATCCATGGAGTCACATTAGTCATAAAGAACTCATATACTTATTGTGAAAGTTTTATTAGCCCTCAAAGAAAACTACTACTTGCATGCCCCTATGGGATAGATTAGGAGGAAAAGACCATCGCTCGTCCCCCGACCGCCACTCATAAGGCAAACACTCAATAATAAATCATGCTCCAACTTCATCAGAAAACTAGAGGCTATACGTGCATGCTTCGGGAATCACAAACTTTAATATCGATATTTTTACTAAATCATAATCATCCACTAGTACACCCACATATTGCCATCTTAATAGCGCAAAAGTATGGCAGGGAATCAAACTTATCATATTCAATGTCTACAAGTTTTATGTAGGATTTTATGACTAACCATGTGAATGGCCAATTCCTATTGACTCTCTAAATAGATATAAGTGAAGCATAAGAGTTTAATTCTTTCTACAAAAGACCATGCTCTAATAAATATAAGTGAAGTAAAAGAGCATTCTATAAATAACGGTTTTCCAAAGGTACAGAAATGAGCATCCAAACTTCAAATGATATAAGTGAAGCACATGAAGCATTCTATAAATCCATAGTCAAAAGATATAAGTGAAGTGCATGAAGCATTCTATAAATCAACCAAGGACTATCCCATACCAGCATGGAGCATCACTAAAATAGAAGTAAAAAAGCACACGACTCTCTAAGAATTTACGCATACCGTGTGAACAAAAAAACCCCGAGACATACTAATAATTGTCGAAGAAGAAAGATGGGGTGCCTTAGGCATCCCAAGCTTAGACGCTCGAGTCTCCTTAAATATTTACTTGGGGTGCCTTGGGCATTCCCAAGCTTTAACTCCTGCCTCTCCTTATTCTTCTCATATCGGTGCATCCTCGATCTTTGAACACTTCGTCCACAGAAAACTTAACCAGACTTTTTATTAGAAGGGTTACTACTTTTCACTACTAAGGAAAACCTTATACACAGAGGTATAGCAGTAGCGCTGGTTAGAACAGAGCGCTATTGCTACTTAGTAGTAGCGGGTGTCAATAAAGCACGCTACAGATATGGTTATAGCAGTAGCGCTTCTGCAGGAAAAAGTGCTACTACTATAATTCTCACACTATTGCCGGTGGGCTAGGAATTGTAGTAGTGATGCCGCAAAAAGCATGCTACCACTAAGTGCCTTGTAGTAGCGCATTTCCTGTATAGAGCGCTACTGCTAAAAAAGAAAATAAAATGGAAAAGAAATATAAAAGTAAATGAAAATGAAAGAAGTAGAAAAAGGAGAAATGAAAAAAAGAAAATGCCAAGATAAACAAAAGAAAAAGAAAAATAAAGGAGAAAGGCATAGCAGTAGTGCTTGTTGTCACAAAACGCTATAGTTACGCTAGCAGTAGCGCATTTTATAAGCCCGCTCTATAGCTACGTTCCTTAGATAAAAGGAAAAGGAAAAGGAAAATAAATAACTAGTTCCTATAGCAGTAGCGCATTTTGGTAGAAAGTGCTATAGCTAACTTAGCTATAGAATTTTTTCCAAAACGTGCTACTCCTATTTTGACTTAACCCCGCACGGGCTCAAAATTTTGCTAAGTCCTTTCCCCCTATCCCTCAACTCCTCTATCACCACCGTCGATCGCCCTGCCTGATCAAGCATGCCTTCGACCTCACCTCCATCGCCCGAGGCCGCCCTCGACCTCACCGCCGCCGCCCGAGGCGCCCTCGACCTCACCGTCGCTGCCTGAGCCCGCCCAGGACCGCCGTCGCCCGAGCCCGAGCTTGCCATCGCCACCAACCGTAAGACTCTCCCTCCCCTCTCCCCTACCCTCCTCTCTCTGTGTGTGTGTGTGCTAGGGCAATTCATATGTTGCTGTTGTGATGATGTTCATATGAACCCTAGATTTTTTAGGGCAGTAGGCATTTTTTTAGCATTTAGGAAAAATGATTAGCATTTTTTTAGGAAATTAGCTAGGGCAAAATTTTATGAAAATGCCTAAACATTAACTCCATTTAGCTTTAAATTAATACAGGGTATATAGATAATAGTAGCATTTAGCTTTAAATTAATAGAGGCTATAAACAAAATACAGTTAGCTATAAAAAATTATTTGGACTATGGACCTGAATCTGGTCCAAATTTCATTCAAATGAAATTTGAATTATTTGGACTATGGACCTGAATATTTTTGAAGAAATTAGGTGTAGGTACTAAGGTCTTGCTATGGAAATTTTGGTGAGGTCAGAAGGGTTAGAGAAAATAGAGTTCCTTTGCAATTTCTAATAAGGTAAAGTATTGTTGGAATATTTGCTCTAAAACAATTTGGATGAAAAGAAAATAATGTGTGTGTGTGTGTGTGTGTGTGAGAGAGAGAGAGAGGAATAACTAGAACAGAATTTGGGTTCTGTCCTAGGCAGAGAAGTGTTTAGTGAGGTCATTTTGTAAAGGGTTTTGGTTTTTGAAAAGACCACTATTTTTCAAGGAAAAGATATTTAGGCAAGTTTTATTTTAAAGATGATCTCTTCCTAGACTTTTAGCTTTAGACAAAAAACAAAAGTATTTAGCTATAAATAAAAAACAGTAGCTATGGAATTTAGCTATAAACAAAAAACAGAATTGTTTTTCTTTTCAAAAACTTGGTTAAAGTAATTGTTGCTATGTAAACGAAAAACAAGATTGATGTTATATGATATATGTCATTGATGTTCATTTGCATATTCCATTATTGTTGATTATATCTTTTCATTTAAGTGGTCATGTTATATGCAAATTCCTCAATAGTGTTTGCCCATGTTATATGCAACATTGAAGTGGTTTGATTGTGCCCAAGTGGCCTTTTGTTCTTTGCAGGGAATGAAGACGAGTGGCCTATGTTTTGCCGGAATGTTGATTCATTTCCGTTTCAGCAAATTTCAGGTGCTCGATTTGTCCATGTTTTAGCAAAGGTCATGCCGAAATTTTCCGTGAATTTCGGCATGACTTGTGCTACAAACTAGGACATATCGAGTGGCCAGGATTTGCCACACCGGGAAGGAATCAGCGTTCCTGCAAAACATAGGCCTTTTTTATGTCATTATTCATTTTATTAGGTCTAGAATTAATTGACAAGATTTAATCGTTGGAAACATGGCTAGAAACGATGAAGGACGGGGTTCTGGTGATTGCAACGTCTATGAGGCGGCAGACGCTTATTTGAACCTTCTCGGCGAGCAACAATTGTTGCAGGGCCCACCTGTCACATCCGAGATCGACACCAAGATCGGCGCCGAGACTGGCGTTGAGACCCAGACCGGCACCGAGACCGGCACCGAGATGTTGGGGAACGTAGTAATTCAAAAAAAAACCCTACGAACGCGCAAGATCTATCTAGGAGATGCATAGCAACGAGATGAGTGAGGGAGTCCTGTATTAGGGGGTATCCGGACATCCGGACTATATACTTTGGCCGGACTATTGGACCATGAAGATACAAGACTCGAGACTTTGTCCCGTGTCCGGATGGGACTCTCCTTTGCGTGGAAGACAAGCTTGGCGATTCGGATGTTAGATCTCCTTCTTTGTAACCGACTCTGTGTAACCCTAGCCTCCTCTGGTGTCTATATAAACCGGAGGGTTTAGTCCGTAGGACAACAATCTTAATCATCATATGCTAGCTCCTAGGGTTTAGCCTCTACGATCTCGTGGTAGATCAACTCTTGTAATACTCATATCATCAAGATCAATCAAGCAGGAAGTAGTGTATTACCTCCATCGAGAGGGCCCGAACCTGGGTAAAACATCGTGTCCCCTGCCTCCTGTTACCATTAGCCTTAGACGCACAGATCGGGACCCCCTACCCGAGATCCGCCGGTTTTGACACCGACATTGGTGCTTACATTGAGAGTTCCTCTATGTCGTCACTGCAAGGATCGATGGCTCCTTCAACCATCAACAACAATGCGGTCCAGGTTGAGACTTTTCTCCCCGGACAGATCTTCGTGTTCGGCGGCTTCGCACTGCAGGCCAATTCGCTTGGCCATCTGGAGCAGATCGACAGCTACGCCTCTGGCCATCAGGTCAGGTGATACGTCTCCAATGTATCTATAATTTTTGATTGCTCCATGCTACTTTATCTACTGTTTTGGACTATATTGGGCTTTATTTTCCACTTTTATTTTCCAGAATTGCTGTTTTTTTGCCTTTTTTAGTGTTTCGAAGAAACATAATATCAAATGGAGTCCAAAAGGAATGAAACCTTCGGGAATGTGATTTTCTCATCAGATAAGATCCAGGAGACTTAGACCATCTGTCAAGAAAGCCACGAGGCGGTCACGAGGGTGGAGGGCGCGCCCCCTGGGCGCGCCCCCTTCCTCGTGGGCCCCTCGAAGCTCCACCAACGCACTCCTTCCTCCTATATATACCTACATATCCCCAATCGATCAGAGGAGGAGCCAAAAACCTAATTCCACCGCTGCAACCTTCTGTATCCACGAGATCCCATCTTGGGGCCTGTTCCAGAGCTCCGCCGGAGGGGGCATCCACCACGGAGGGCTTCTACATCAACACCATAGCCCCTCCGATGAAGTGTGAGTAGTTTACTTTAGACCTTCGGGTCCATAGCTAGTAGATAGATGGCTTCTTCTCTCTTTTTGGATCTCAATACAAAGTTCTCCCCCTCTCTTGTGGAGATCTATTCGATGTAATCTTCTTTTTGCGGTGTGTTTGTTGAGACCGATGAATTGTGGGTTTATGATCCAGTATTATCTATGGAAAATATTTGATTCTTCTTTGAATTCTTTTATGTATGATTGAGTTATCTTTGCAAGTCTCTTCAAATTATCCTTTTTGGTTTGGCCAACTAGATTGGTAGTTCTTGCAATGGGAGACGTGCTTAGCTTTGGGTTCAATCTTGTGGTCACCAGGACCCTCATCATCAGCAATGTGCAAGTCACCAGGACCCTCATCGATGGCGGAGCATGGCTCAATGTCCTATCCATAGAGACGTTCAACAATCTTCAAGTGCCCTACAATCAGCTGCAGCCAACCAAGCCTTTCTCAGGAGTCACTGATGGTTCCACGGTTCCGATAGGGCAGGTTCGCCTTCCTATTACCTTCGGGAAGCGCGACAACTACCGCACCGAGCTCATTGACTTCGACATCGCTCGCATTCGCCTGCCATACAATGCCATCCTTGGGTACCCAGCCGTGGCCAAGTTCATGGCCGTGACTCATCACGGCTACAATGTCCTCAAGATGCCAGGAAACGATGGAGTCATCACGGTGCCTTGTGAAGAGAGGGACGCTGTGTGTTCTCTGGAGCGTGCTTTCCAAGCCACATCAATTGAAGACCCAGATCACAGGAGCGGGAGGCTTCCCGAGGCTGCTCCTAAGAAGAAGAAGACATCACCTGGTCCGATCCCTCTGGAGGCAGTCCCCTCGGGGTCCGCGCCTGTTTAGGGGGCGCCTCCTTCTGTTGCATAGGAAGGCGCGCCCGGTGCCCTCCTCGAGCAAGGCTCGGGGGCTCTCTCCTGGAGGGCCATCGACTTTGCTAGGATCACGAGGGAGGCGCTTGGGCACCACTTGGAGGCGTGCTTCAATGCACGTTTCCCTCAGGGAGGAGCAAGGCGAGGAGGGCCAAACCCTCGGGAGTTCGTTAGCGAGATCATTCAGGAGCTGCAGGAGTCAAGAGTCATGAGTGGTTTGCATCGACATACCAGGACTCAACCGAGCCGCCTCTCAGGAGCGCCCCTGGCCCTCATGCGTGGGACGCTGCGAAGGTCCACCCCACAGCTATGTTCGCATGCCTTACGGCCTGCCAAACGCGGCTGCTGTGCGTCAGTGCCTCATGAGGAGCATCTTGGAGGCTCAAGCGGTCAGGCATTCCGCAGTCCTGGCGGAGATGGAGATGGTCCGCGAGGAGCCGCCAGTGCCCCCGGAGCCTCCCGAGGCCTCTGGGCCTGGGGGCTCGTGAAGATCGGCTTCCGCAGCGCACGCCGTCCGCTGCTTCAGCATCCCTTCATCTTCAGCATCATCAGGTGACATCCTTCGAGTTTCATTTTCAGCTGGGAGCGCCCCCCAGGGCTGCATCATTCCCAGGCCGCGTGTGACACCCCAAAAATTTGGCCTTGTTTTAATGAATTAAAATTTTTGCCAGGAATTAAAACTTTGGATTTCTGAGCTCCATTTTGATTTTTTTTAAATCATTTCCTTCCCTGTTATGATGAGTTTTTCCCAAAGAGAAAACTTTTCAAATATGTTATTGGACTTGTTAAACCTCTCAAGAAAAACTTTCCTTCTATCAGTGTAACTAATTAAATAATTAAGTTGCTTGATCTTTATTTTCTTGAAAATGGTTTTTCAAGGTTAAATGGCCATATTTGAACTACAACCATTTGATAAATTCACTTAAAATTCCAACCAAAATTTGGAGATGTCATGTGATGTTTTTAAATCCCTTTTATGCAAAAATATATTTCATTCATGAAATATTTTGAGCTCTACAGCAAGTTTTGATTCTCTGGTCCAGAGTGCATTTTGCACTGCAACCCATTTATATATTTCTTTAAAACTTCTACCAAAATTAGGGGAGGTCAGTAGGAGCATATTATTCCACTTTGTGCAAAAACCTAGTGCTGTTCTTGGAAAAATTTGAGTGAATCAACCTCTTTTCCATTCTGGTCCAATTTGAGGATTTGTACAGCAACCACCATTTTAGTTGCTCCTATACCCTTGATTATTTCTCCTAATTGTAGTCCTCCATGTTAAACCCTTAAGTCCAGGAGCATGCACCATTTGGATCATTTTTGGTTCATGAAATAATGCTATTTATTTCCTGTCCAGAATTGAAGTTTTGTAAAACTTACACTAGCAAGTTTCTGCTTTTGGCCAACTAACCTCACCACTCCCTCTTGCATCTAAAGAGACCACCATCTGGAGTTTTTGGCCACTCCAAGACTTGCCTAAGTGCCCTTGGCATTTTGTCAAACACCTGGAGTGCATGACCAGTTTTGACATGAGTTGTGGCATTGCACTGTGAACTTGCACCTCTGATCAAACTAGTATGTCCACTAGACTCCCCGTTACTCCTAACCTGGGTCTGTTAATTGCCAGCCTCGACCGCGACCTCTAGCATGCTCCGGCATTACGTCGAGCACGTCCCGTGCACGCCCAGAGCGCGAGCAGAGCGTGCGTTTGGCACGCACGTGCGCCGAGCCGACACGCTGCCCCCCACGGTTTTAGCCCACACTGCAGCACCTCGCCACACACTCCCTTTCTCACCGCTACGCGCCAAGCCGCCCCTCGCCACGCCCGGCAAGCCAAGAGCTAGCCGCCGCCGCCGCCCGACAGCCTCTGCCCATGTCGGCGCCGCCAAAGCCACCTCCGCTCGCCAGCTCGCCCCTGGAGCAGTGCCCACTCGTCCGCTAGCTCCTGCCGTCATCCCCAGCCACGCCACGTTGCCCTGCAAGCTACAGAGAGGCGGTACGCCGGAGAGCTTATCCGGCCGCCGCGGAACCGACCTCGACGAGCTATAAAAGGAGACCCCCGAGCCTCCCCGAGCACAGAGGAAGTCTTAGAATGCACCCCTAGTCCTCCCATGGCAGCCAATCGACCCGGGGGAGGTCTTCTTCCCCACCTCCGGCAACTGCAGCCGCCACCACTGCCCCGGCCAATTCGGCACCACCAGGGCCTCCCACTCTCCGTTCTCTCCACCAAGAGCCCCCTCATCCTCCCGTAAACCATTCCCACTACTCGATTTTGATCGACGACCACCGTAGCCCCAAAACCACTCTGCTCCCGAAGCTCTCCGTCCGCCGCAAAGCTCACCGCCGACGACCCAGTCCACTCCCGAGACCGTAACACCCACCGGTGGGACCGCCTCGACCCCCTGAACCCGTGGATGACTTCGGTTTCTCGAACGGAGCCGCCAATCGCCGGTGGCGATCGCTGGAGTCCCGCCTCCGCTCGGGACAGAGAAAGAGGAGGGAGAAGACTGGTCAAACCTGACCAGTGGGCCCTCTGGATCCACTGTCAGCGACCCCGTGCCTGTCCACGTGGGATTAAGTGAAGGCGTATTTTCCCCAGTACATTTTCCCCGCTCCGAAAGCGTATTTCTATCTGAAACGTTTTCTTTTCTGTTTTATTTTAAAAACAGATTTGACCAAATCTTTGACTGGCTATAACTTTTTAAATATAACTCCAAATGAGTTGATTCTTTTTCCTACCTTCCTCAAATTTGGTCTAGTTTATTTTAAGATTTATTTGAAAAAATTTCAGAACAACTTTTGGTGCTGTTTTTATTTTGTGTGCTAATTCTTTTATATTGCTAAAATAGGATTTTTGAAGAGGGGAGAAATGTTTCAAGTTTTGGAGTGCACCCTGCCTTTCCACACATTGAAGGCAAGCATTCTGAATCCCGGCATAATATTTTTGGTGTGATCGTGGATACATTTATAACACAACCGCATTTCAAAGGACTCGTTATTTCATGTGGCATGATCATATGCATGAGTGCATATTAGTGATTTCCAGGCTGTTGCAAATGAACACACTTGTGATGATAATCACCCTCATGTGCCTTGCATGCATACCGGCAGAAACCCGGGAAAAACCTCTGCCTTGAGTAGGCATGAGTTTGTCGCCGGTCTCCGTCGGGACGGTTTTGTCTGGTATGGCATGGTAAGGTGATATGAGTAGTGACTCTGTTGGTTGAAGATATATTCGTTATACTAACCATGCAGGGAATACCTAAACCTCCTGAGTCGACCGTAGATCGAGTCTTGTGCCAGTAACCCCCATACTTGTTTCGTACTACCACTCGTCTCTACAGCAAGTAGAGTACGGTTCAGTAAGTTGTCAACCTTTTTCTAGCACACACCGTACAGAGAGGCCATGGTGGAAGATACCGGTTGTAGCTGGTAGGCAGGCCACCTGGTCCGGGGGCATGGGTGTTTCCGGTTGGGACCGAGAGGGGAGGCCACCCCTTAGAGCGCGCGATATAAATTTGATCCCATGCTACGCGAGGTTGTAGCCTCCCCACTTAGAGTTTGCTTAACAGGTGTCGTGGGTGGTTCCAGACACGTGTGAGTTAAGCTGGTGTGTGCAAGTTAGGTGGTTTTCAACAAAAAGGCCGTAGACGGAATTAGTCCCGATGGACTAAAGAAATCCGTTACTCGTGGGTAAAGAGTACACCCTCTGCAGAGAATAAACCTATTCGAATAGCCGTGTCCATGGTTAAGGATTACAGTCTGGGATGGGTCAGGTGTCGGTCTTAGTGTCGGTCTTCGGAGGTGAAACGGTTAACCAGAAATGGAATTACTACTCGTGACTTGTGATAACTATGATTATTATTATTGTTGACTAACCCGTGATATTATTGTTATTATCGAGTATCTCTGGGATGGTTCTACCTCCAGGATATTCACTATGATTGTTTCTTTTAAAGCCCTTTATGTGGTGTCGCTCAGACGCCCGACTGTGGCATTTCTTTTAAAGCCCTTTATGTGGTGTCGCTCAGACGCCCGACTGTGGCATTGCTTGTTATTTGTTTCATAAATTTTAATACTACCATGTTATTGCATTTTTTATAAATAACTTGCTTGCACGCATCAGAGCTTCATTTATCTTTTGTGACTGACATCATGAGCAAAAAAAATATATTTTTAGCACATCATTGTTATATTATAAGTAGAGTACGGTTCAGTAAGTTGTCAACCTTTTTCTAGCACACACCGTACAGAGAGGCCATGGTGGAAGATACCGGTTGTAGCTGGTAGGCAGGCCACCTGGTCCGGGGGCATGGGTGTTTCCGGTTGGGACCGAGAGGGGAGGCCACCCCTTAGAGCGCGCGATATAAATTTGATCCCATGCTACGCGAGGTTGTAGCCTCCCCACTTAGAGTTTGCTTAACAGGTGTCGTGGGTGGTTCCAGACACGTGTGAGTTAAGCTGGTGTGTGCAAGTTAGGTGGTTTTCAACAAAAAGGCCGTAGACGGAATTAGTCCCGATGGACTAAAGAAATCCGTTACTCGTGGGTAAAGAGTACACCCTCTGCAGAGAATAAACCTATTCGAATAGCCGTGTCCATGGTTAAGGATTACAGTCTGGGAT
Source organism: Triticum dicoccoides (assembly GCF_002162155.2). Taxonomy (NCBI): domain Eukaryota; kingdom Viridiplantae; phylum Streptophyta; class Magnoliopsida; order Poales; family Poaceae; genus Triticum; species Triticum dicoccoides. The sequence continues at coordinate 182,130,958 of NC_041381.1, forward strand.
GGGTCAGGTGTCGGTCTTAGTGTCGGTCTTCGGAGGTGAAACGGTTAACCAGAAATGGAATTACTACTCGTGACTTGTGATAACTATGATTATTATTATTGTTGACTAACCCGTGATATTATTGTTATTATCGAGTATCTCTGGGATGGTTCTACCTCCAGGATATTCACTATGATTGTTTCTTTTAAAGCCCTTTATGTGGTGTCGCTCAGACGCCCAACTATGGCATTTCTTTTAAAGCCCTATATGTGGTGTCGCTCAGACGCCCGACTGTGGCATTTCTTTTAAAGCCCTTTATGTGGTGTCGCTCAGACGCCCGACTGTGGCATTTCTTTTAAAGCCCTTTATGTGGTGTCGCTCAGACGCCCGACTGTGGCATTTCTTTTAAAGCCCTTTATGTGGTGTCGCTCAGACGCACGACTGTGGCATCTCTTCTAA
>NC_041381.1:182131900-182132709 GCF_002162155.2 Triticum dicoccoides
TAGAGTACGGTTCAGTAAGTTGTCAACCTTTTTCTAGCACACACCGTACAGAGAGGCCATGGTGGAAGATACCGGTTGTAGCTGGTAGGCAGGCCACCTGGTCCGGGGGCATGGGTGTTTCCGGTTGGGACCGAGAGGGGAGGCCACCCCTTAGAGCGCGCGATATAAATTTGATCCCATGCTACGCGAGGTTGTAGCCTCCCCACTTAGAGTTTGCTTAACAGGTGTCGTGGGTGGTTCCAGACACGTGTGAGTTAAGCTGGTGTGTGCAAGTTAGGTGGTTTTCAACAAAAAGGCCGTAGACGGAATTAGTCCCGATGGACTAAAGAAATCCGTTACTCGTGGGTAAAGAGTACACCCTCTGCAGAGAATAAACCTATTCGAATAGCCGTGTCCATGGTTAAGGATTACAGTCTGGGATGGGTCAGGTGTCGGTCTTAGTGTCAGTCTTCGGAGGTGAAACGGTTAACCAGAAATGGAATTACTACTCGTGACTTGTGATAACTATGATTATTATTATTGTTGACTAACCCGTGATATTATTGTTATTATCGAGTATCTCTGGGATGGTTCTACCTCCAGGATATTCACTATGATTGTTTCTTTTAAAGCCCTTTATGTGGTGTCGCTCAGACGCCCGACTGTGGCATTTCTTTTAAAGCCCTATATGTGGTGTCGCTCAGACGCCCGACTGTGGCATTTCTTTTAAAGCCCTTTATGCGGTGTCGCTCAGATGCCCGACTGTGGCATTTCTTTTAAAGCCCTTTATGTGGTGTCGCTCAGACGCCCGACTGTGGCATTTCTTTTAA
>NC_041381.1:182132925-182173168 GCF_002162155.2 Triticum dicoccoides
CTTTTAAAGCCCTTTATGTGGTGTCGCTCAGACGCCCGACTGTGGCATTTCTTCTAAAGCCCTATATGTGGTGTCGCTCAGGCGCCCGACTGTGGCATTTCTTTTAAAGCCCTTTATGTGGTGTCGCTCAGACGCCCGACTGTGGCATTTCTTTTAAAGCCCTTTATGTGGTGTCGCTCAGACGCCCGACTGTGGCATTGCTTGTTATTTGTTTCATAAATTTTAATACTACCATGTTATTGCATTTTTTATAAATAACTTGCTTGCACGCATCAGAGCTTCATTTATCTTTTGTGAATGACGTCATGAGCAAAAAGAAAATATTTTTAGCACATCATTGTTATATTATACCTGCGTTCATAATGTTTGCGAGTACATTCGAAGTACTCACTGGCTTGTCCCTGGCTATTGTCTTGGCCAGATTTTTCTTGCCGGAGAGGAGCGACGCGATGCCAGCCCCAGAACCCGCACAATGGAGATAGCAGCCTCGCGAAGATAGGAGTTAACCTGGTCAGCTGTTCCTGTGGGAAATGGAGACCCATAGACACTGATATTTCACAGACCGCTTCTGCCATCAACCACTAGAAACCATTTGTTGTACTCACAAGCCAGAATGGTCTTGTACTACATATGTTGTATTCTGCTTGGAATTTCTGTATCAAGTTGGAGCCTCATCAGCTAACAGTAATCCTGGGGCTGATGAGCACGACGGTCTTTTCTGGAAATTTATTACTCGGAAAACCCGGTCGTGGCACCGCGTGGGTCCGTCCCTGCGGCATGTATCCCTTTGGTTCATGTTTTTAGTTTACTTTATTGGGGGCGCCCCTCGGGCTGCAGTATCCCCGAGCCACCCGGGCCAGACCCAGTGGCATGTATCCCTCTCGCGTTTATTCGGGTTGAGCGTTTGACCCATCATGATCGTTATTTGATGCATGTCCACGGCACCCTTCTTCCTTCATGTCGGTCGCTTGCATGTTAAAGGGGGGGTACCTGAGCATCGCGACTCATGGGCTCTTACTGGCTCTCCAGCCCTCACCCTCTGGCCTTGTCCACGGCAGCGCGACCTGGCATACCAGCGATGCTGAGCTCGCTCGAGGGCCGGGACCCGAGGACGTAGAGCGTCGACATCTAACCAAATTTGCAGGAACACATTACAAGTAAAGGCCCACAGCCAGGCGCAACCCTCCTTGAGGTAGGGCCCCGTGAGTCCCGCGCTGGCTCACGGGTGCGCAGATACACCTCGTCAGGCCCTACCGTGCCAGCCACATGTCAGGGCGGGGGCTGTACACGCCCCGGGGGCTCCTCCCGGAGGGGAGCCCCCTCCCACGCACCAGTGGAAGCACCATGCTCCACGCTGGCTGATGACACTGTCGAGGAGAGGCTATGACCGTACACATACGGAAGCGCTATGCTCCGCGCTGGTGATAAACAACTGAGGGTGGCCCCCGGCCGCATCAACCTCAGGGAGCCCAGAGCTCAATGTCCGGCCCCATCGTAACGCCTCCCCTCGGGAGTGCCGTGCGAGGGGGCTGGGCACGGGGGCTACGCCTGGGTCACGCCCAGGCGCACGCCACCCAACCAGGCCCCTCGGGCCTAGTTCGTCGCATGCCTCTCCCCGATCGGAGGCAAGGTATGAAGGCCGTTTGAACATCAAGGGGGACTCCTGAGCATCGCGACTCAGGAGCCTAACTGGTCACGTAGCCCCTCGCCCCTTAGTTCCGAAAGGCTAACGGCGGTTGAGGTATGCGCGGGGCCGGGCTCTGACGACGTAGAATGGTAAATTACCCATACATCTCACCTCCCTACTTGCTGTTCGTGCGTCAAGGGGGACTCCTGAGCATCGCGACTCAGGAGCCTAACTTGTCACGTAGCCCCTCACTCCTTGGTCCCGTCCTGGTTTCCGGTCGGGGCTAACGGTGGCTGAGGTATGCGCGGGGCCGGGCTCTGCCGACGTAGAACACAAGCAAGTAGGAAGGAAAAGCGCAAATCTCAAGGAATTCAAAAGCAAATATTACAGTCCATAGAGTGCTTTGACAATGCCAAACACAAGTTTAAACGCCTCCACGAGGCATGATGCATGTTGCAGGAGCTAAAAGCAGGACGGGAGCCGCGAAGGGGTCACTTTCTGGCGGTGCCATCGCCGATGACGGAGCTGCGCCGGGCGACTTCGCCTTGTGGAGCTTTAGGATCGGCATCGCCTCGCCTTGGCTTGGTGCTGAAAGCATGGAACTTCGCTAGTAGAGCCTCCGCTCGACCCTTCACGGCCTCAGCAGCGATAGCGGCAAGCTCGCCGCTCACAGGCTCCAGCAGGCTATCAAGGTCAACGTCGGGGTTGCGGAGGTAGACATGAGTGAAGACGCGCGTCAGTGCTGCAGAAGAAAGGACACGCACCTCAGCCTCAGCCGTGGGGCAAAGGCCGAGGGTGACATCTTGAAGGGCGCGGACCAGGAAGGGAAGCAGCTTGGCAGGGCCGTCCTCGGCGTTGACCAGCGGGCTTTCCAGGCCGCTGTCATAAAGCGACTCCAGCAAGGTGCGAGCCTTCAGCTCTAGCTTCGCGAAGGCCACGCGGTCCTCGGCCAAGACCCGCGCCTTGCCGTCTAGCTCGATCCTATTTGCCTCCAATGCCTGCTCCAGCGCACCTAAGCGGCCATGGCGTTCATCAAGTTTGGCATCCCGGTCCTTGGCGGCAGACTCACGAGCCTTCATGTCTTCCTCCTTATCCTGGCCGACACGGGCCTCCTTGGCAAGCTGGTCGCGCAGGCCTTGCAGCTCGCTCTCCAGCACCTCGCAACGACCCCAAACATCTGCAACCTCACCCAAGCCAGCGTTGCGAGCGGCCTTGGCCTCAAGGATGGCATGCTTATCCTCGTCGCAAGCTGTCGCGGCCTGAGCCAGCGCCTCTCGGACTGAAGCATCAGAGCGGACCCAGCCGGAGGCCAGCTCTAGGCGCTCGGCCACCAAGCGAGGGTCGGCGCCCAGAAGATCTTTTCGCAGCCGGTCCAGCTCAGCAGCAGCATGATCCTGGATAATAGAAGGAGTCGGAGAGATGGCAGTTGCGGAGTAGGAGGAGAAGACGGCAGCGTAATCACAGCACCATGAGTTGGGACCTTCTGCGCCCCGTCGACTGCGGCAGTAGCGTCAGGCAAGGACACCTTGGGAGTCGCTTGGGCCATGGGGGCTGATCTCGCCCCAGCTAGCCCCGCCAGGCCTCGCGAGGATGACCGGGCAGGGGAGGCCCGCGTCTTGCCACCCCCTTCTCCCACGGGTGGAGGTGCTGCCCCGGACGAAGCCTCAGGAGCCCCCTTCAGCTTTTTCGCCGCAGGCACCGGCCTAGCCAAGGAATATGGACGTCAAGACTCAACAACGAAGCAAGAAGCAAAGCAAGAATCAAGCACTTAATGGTCATCGCTCGCAGGCTCAAGGAACCTCCGGCCAAACTTGAAGCCCGAGAGCCGGCTGCTGGGATCGACCTCAAGAGACTCGGGAGCAAGAGGCGCGTTTGCAGAACGCCTCGGCGCCAGAGAAGACCCGCGGGGAACCAGCCCCATCCTGTCCTTCTTCGGGATCAGGGGCGAGCACCCGCCACCCCGCTCGTCGCCATCCTCGTCATCATCCGGCATGAGGCGAAGAGTGCGGGACCTGCGCCGAGGGAGGGGTGCTCTCGACTCCCCGTCGATCGCCTCTGAATCGGGCTCCTCTTCCTGCTCCTCTTCTTCCTCCTTTCCGCTGGAGTCGCCAGAGGATATGTTCACCATCGCCAGGGCCGCCAGGTCCTCTGGAACCTCCGCGGGCACAGGCCCGTCCCCGTTGAAAGCGGACATGGAGTTCACCACCCGCTCCCAATCATCCCGAAGGAACAGGGGGACGGGAGCGTCCTCCAATCTCGCCACGTCTCCCCCAACCAAGGATTGGAGGACCGCGGCCAGATCTTCGTCGTCCAGGACTTCGGGGTCTGTGTGAAGGGCGGCATCAGCCCCCCCGAGCCTCCACAGTGGAAGCGAGTGTTCCCGGAGCGGAGTCACCCGGTGCTCCAGGAACTCCCTCAGGAGAGACGCCCCGGTCAGTTTCACCGTCGCCATGTTGCCCGGCCACAAGTCCGCGTCCATCCTCTCCAGCACTGGCTTCACGCGGGGATCAACGAGCTCCGTGCGGGACCAAGCGTCAACAGACTTGGGCTGCCCTATGGGCAAAATCTGCCGGGAGTGGGTGCGCCCAGCGTCCACCATGACCCACTTGCTCCGGAAGCCCTCAATCCTCTTCCCAGGCTTCGAGATAGCATTGGAGCTGGCGTACACAACGAAGCTCGCGCAAGCGGTGATGGGGCCGCGAGAGACCCGAAGGTAGAAGTAATGGCGCAGCAAGGCCACCGAGGGCCTTACCCCGACATGAGCCTCGCAGTAGTAGGCGAAAATCGCCAGGAGAAGAACAGAGTTGGGATGGAGGTGCAGAGCTTGCAGGTTGTAATGATGGAGGACAGAAAGGAAGAACTCGGAAAAGGGGGGCACCAGACCGGCGGCGATGGCGCTCATGAAGAGCGGGTAGAAGGTGCTTCCTTTGCCCTCGGGAAGGGCGGAACCGACCTTGAGCACGGCCGCCCCGTCGTTGCGTTGCACCGCCATCATCTGGCGCATCCGAGCAAGGTTCTTCTCCGACACATTCAGAGGATCCAGAGCGGGCGAGTACCATGCTCCAGCCGGGGTCTGGCGAGGCGCCATGCCTTGCTAGGATGCAGAGTTGGAGTAGATCTGGGGATTTCGGTAGCAAGATGGATAGGAGCGAGAAAGGGGATTTGGGCAATGACTGGAGAAGGCAAGGAAGGTAAGCCAAGACGGGTACCACTCCCTTGTCAATCAGTGCAGTTGCCGAGGCATCGTGGGGGAGCCAGGACGCCCACGTCCAATCAACCGCCACATAGCGCCCAAGGCCGCAGACTATTAGGGCCCATGGCGCTTCGCACTTGCCCCTTTGCTTCTCTGCTAAGCCAAGTCCAGGCGCGCCTTGGGCCCGGGGGCTACTGTCGGCGTTCTGGGAATGGGGGTACCCAGACTTGCCTGCCTGCGGCCTACGGCGTGGCTCAAGGAGTGGCCCAGTGCGGCCCATCTTCACCAACACAAGCTCAAGACCCTCGCGAGGGGCCAAGCCTCGCGGGGCAGACGACAGGAGGCTTCCTCGGGCACGGCCTCGTCAGGCTGGCTCGCGAGGAGGCGGAGAGATCAAGGCGGGGTACCTCACGAGGTGCCCATGACGCAAGCCATGACGACCGAGGCTAGGCGGGCGCCAGGCGGGCGCCGGCCTGTGCAGAGTCCTTGTTTACCCTTTGGTGCAAAGGGGGCAAGCACAGGCAGGAGTATCAAGCAAAGGCAACCATTTCCGTGCAACAAGACCAAGACCAGCAGGACGGCAGAACGGAGGTCATCGTGGAGCCCAAGCCGGCGTCATCGTCAGGGTCTTTGGCAGGCGAGGACCAACTTTAGTCAGGATGAGTGTACTAGATGTTCCCCTTCAAAATGGCCAATTGTTGGCGCCCTTCCCGCTCAATATTTGGGGAGAGGCCCAGGGCCTCCGCCTATAAATAGGACTAGCCACCCACGGGGTAGGGGGATCGGCATCTGCATCTGGATACAGAGATAGAAAGATAGAGGCGACTGAACTCCCCCTAGCAGTTCATCGCACCAGCCAAGAAAAGAACCTCGCAAGGCTGTTCTTCCTTGTACTGTTCGCCATCAGCCTCTGAGGCAATCCACACACCACAAACTGGAGTAGGGTATTACACCACAATGGTGGCCTGAACCAGTATAAATCTCGTGTCCCTTGTGCTGTTCTACGTGTAGCTTTAGATCCTTGCAAGGCGACGAGACATGGGTAGGCAGGAGGTGTGATCTCCGCGTGCACCCCAGAGTTCGAACCTTGAGGGTCTGCCGGAACCCGAAATCCGACAGGAGCGACCACCCTGCAACCCTCCTCTCCTTTCCACTAACGCCCATTAAGGCCCACTCCTTCCACCAGGGGGTTCCGGTAATCTCCCGCTACTCGGAAAAATGTCCGAACTCTTCTGAAACCTTTCTGGTGTCCGAACATAACCTTCCAATATATCAATCTTTATGTCTTGACCATTTCGAGACTCCTCGTCATGTCCTTGATCTCATTCAGGACTCTGAACAAACTTCGATCATCAAAATCACATAACTCATAATACAAATCGTTATTGAATGTTAAGCGTGCAGACCCTATGGGTTCAAGAACTATGTAGACATGATCGAGACACATCTCTGATCAATAACCAATAGCGGAACCTGGATGCTCATATTGGCTCCTACATATTCTTCGAAGATCTTTATCGGTCAAAGCACAGAACAACATACGTTGTTCCCTTTGTGATCGATATGTTACTTGCCCGAGATTCAATCGTCGGTATCCTCATACCTAGTTCAATCTCGTTACCGGAAAGTCTCTTTACTCGTTCTGTAATGCTTCATCCCGCAACTAACTCATTAATCACATTGCTTGCAAGGCTTATAGTGATGAGCATTACCGAGAGGGCCTAGAGATACCTCTCCGAAACACGAAGTGACAAATCCTAATCTCGATCTATGCCAACCCAACGAACACCTTTGGAGACACTTGTAGAGCATCTTTATAATCACCCAGTTACATTGTGACGTTTGATAGCACACAAGGTGTTCCTCCGGTATTCGGGAGTTGCATAATCTAATAGTCTGAGGAACATGTATAAGTCATGAAGAAAGCAGTAGCAATAAAACTGTAACAATCATGATGCTAAGCTAATGGATGGGTCTTTTCCATCACATGATGTGACCCCGTTCATCAAATGACAACACATGTCCATGGTTACGAAACATAACCATATTTCATTAACGAGCTAGTCAAGTAGAGGCATACTAGGGACACTTTGTTTTGTCTATGTATTCACACATGTACTAAGTTTCCGGTTAATACATTTGTAGCATGAATAATAAACATTTATCATGATACAAGGAAATATAAATAAAAACTTTATTATTGCCTCTAGGTCATATTTCCTTCACGAGACTGGCGAAGCCGGTATATAACCGAAACCGAAGAGGAGACGTCGACGCCCAAACCAGGTCCTCACACTACAAAAAAATACACTTCCGTGATGATACATGTTTGTCACAGTAGGTCGCGTTTTTTGTCATGCATGTACATCCATGACGATTTTATGACATAGTCAAGATAGTCATACCTATGCTGTCGTAGAAGTGTTGCATGACATTACCAAAATTATCATCACAAAAGTGTCCACTTCCATGACGATAAATCGCGCATCACAGAAGTGCTTTCGTCAAGGGTGACCGACACTTGGCATCCACCGTAGCGGAACGCCGTTAAGCTATCGGGTCGGGTTTTGGATCCGATAACCCGTTAACAGCCCCGACCAATGGGGATTTTCCATGTGTAAAATCATCATTGGGTGGAGGAAACACGTGTCGGCTCACCGTTGGGACAGATGTCATCCACTCATTGGACCCAAGGCGCCTATGATACGTCGATATGTGGCACGGCCCACCAAAGGCCCATTCCTGTGAAAAGGTCGGTCTATTTGACTTGGTCAAAAGGTGGCGGGCAGGCCCACGGAAAGCCTGCTAACGGCCTGTCCGCATATAGCCCATTTACAACCCGCTAACCCAGGGCCCGTTACGCCCTATCCGAATTAGGCCCAGTAGCATCATCTGGGCCGTACAATATGATTCCAGCCCGTTTTAACTTCTGGCCCATGTGTGGCCCATGACTTCTTTCGGCCCATATGAGGCCCTTTGTAATTCTTGGCCCATTAACGGCCTGTGGTGAAACTGGCCCGTAATGAATAGTGTATCACTTTATACCCATTAACGGCCCATTATTCCACTGGGTCGTTTCCATCCCAAGTTAACTTTCGGCCTTCTCAAGGCCCATTATTCTTGGGCTCATTTGCAGCATTCCGTTACTTATGGCCCGGTACTGTCATTTTCTGCTTGTGGACCAAATTCAGCCCATCGTTACAGTTGGCCCGTTTGTGGATCGTTAATACGTTGGGCCGTTTTCATGTAAAAAAACCGTTGGGCTGTTTTCATACAGTTATCAAATACGGCCCGTTATGGTCCACGAATAGTACGACCCATGATTGGCGAAATGATGATATGCCCCATAGAAGGCCCATGGATCCTACAGCCCGTAGAAGGCCCATGGACCCTATGGCCCGTAGAAGGCCCATGGACCCTATGGCCCATAGAAGGCCCATGGATCCTACGGCCCGTACAAAGGCCAATGGATCCTACGGCCCATACAAGGCCCATGGATCATACGGCTCGCAGGAGGCCCATGGTTACAACAGTTTGTGTGCTGCCATGATTATTTTGGCCTAGTTACCAAAAATAGGCCATTGTGGCCACTAGAAAAACACAGAAAAATAACTACAGTGACTACAAGCAAACAACTAAACAAGACAATGAGGAAATAATTAAGCAAGCAATTAACACTAGCCTATTACCGCAATTACACATATTACATCCACTGGGCATCAAAGTTTGCCACCAGTGCAAATATAGGGAACAAAGCAGCATATTACATACACTGGCCGTCAAAATTGGCCACCAGTGCAAATAAACGCGGCAGCAAAACAAGAGCATAACTGAAACAACTTCAGAAGAGCTCAACAAACGTTATCCTTGGTATCCACCATGCTGGCAATAAGCTTAGCAAGCTTATTAGCTTTGTCCTGTTTGGCACTAAAATCCTCCAACGCTTGCTGTTGCACCAGAAAGTATGCATCTGAATGCTCTAGGGACTTACACAGTCCTTTCGCTTCTTGTCGCAGCACAGCTGGTCGATGTCTTTCAGCTTGCAGTTGAGACTCAAGAAACCGAATTGATTCAGACAGTGAGTTTGAATAGCTTGTGCAAGCGGTAGTGGCCAGTAACTCGAACACCAAACCAAGACAGGACTTTGGGGTTGTCTCACTGTCTTCAAGATAGTCTTCCTTAGCTGTTTTATCAGCTTTGTTGAAGACCAACAAGGATGTGTCACTATCCTGAACCTTATCTGCATTACTTCCTTTACCATTGCTTAATAAGGCACTCTTCCCCAATATTCCTCAGCATTCTAAAAGAAGAAACAAGCAGACACACAACAGGTTTAGCATGTACTAGTATATGAAACTCATTTCGGTGAACCAGTTCATTAGTAAGGTGGACAGGATTAAACTACTAATTCTTCTATTGCCAAGTATTAGTACATAATAAAAGCATCAAACAAACATATATCTATGTCCTATGGTCACTGCATTGTCTTGCCAAATCAAAATAGAGAGACGGTTCAAATCATATCAGTTCAAGACAAAGCAGCAGTGAAAGAATACAAAGCGTGGGAAACTACACGGCAGAACAAGATTTCAGATGGGTACCACGGGTCTACATGTACAACAACACTATTGGCTCTATTGTGATGCTAGTAATATGCATGATATGAGAAGTCAACTGTATACACAATTGAAATTGAAATCAACAGAGCTATTGATAAGAGCAAACCTGTTAAAGAAACATGCGTGAACATACCTGCTATGCCATTGGAGTTTCGATTGGATCCTTCAATTTAAAAATAAGTTTGTATGAGTAAATACAGTGATACAAGAGCAAAGCAGTATGCACGATAGCAAGCATAGTTAAAAAATCCATGCCTAGGCTCTAGGCATTGGCAAAACGCATTGTGCATAACTATGCTTTGGTTAGTAAAGCGCAAGGCAGTGGCAAAACGCACAATTAACGCCTAGCGCTTTTTGAACTATGATAGCAATGGAATCTTAAATTATAATAATTGTTCTTCAGGTTTAGGCACTTGTTCTACATGAACAGAGTACAGTAAGACGCAAGAATATAGTACTTAAAAATAGAAAATGAGCTCATAGACCTTACCACATTCTTGGTTTGGGACCAGTACAGAATAAGGCATTCGCAGTCATCGTCCAGTAAATGTGTCTCAAGAGAACGTAAGGGAACTTGATGAGTTTCTTTGCCGGTGAAGTACGTTTTCTTCAGGTAATTCCGATACTGCCACCAAGCATTCTTGAAGATAGAAGAGGTATTAGCACAGGTTACCTCATCCTGAGTTTCCAAATCGGTCCTTCTCTATAGAGAAAAATGGGAAAATTTGTTGTATTATAACCATCATGGAGGTAGGATGTATGAGACAAAGCAAAGAAATTGACATGAATAACATTACTTACACATAAATCCTGGACAAACATCTGCAACTGGCATTTTCCTTCATCTTCAGTATAATATTTCCAAGATGGGAAGATACGCACATACAATTTAACAACATCAAATGCGATAGCTGCTACACTACGACTAGCTGGTTGTGCTTCCTCCACAGGAATAGGCGTACTAACTGGTGGAGTTGGGGTTCACTGTGGCAGTACTGGCCCTTTGGGCACTAGAGCTGCCTTACTAACTGCTCTTGTTTGGGAGCTCTGCGGTGGAGATGGTGTTGTATCAACAGGAACTGGGTTACTATCTGCTGGGGTTGGGGTTAGATTGGGTGAAGCTGGTTCTCTGTCCATCTCAATAGGGGTACAATCTGCGCGAGTTTGGGTTATGTGTGGTAGGGCTGGTTCTTGTGCATGTATAACCGGGGTGCTATCTCCACCAAGAGGTAGCACTGTTTTATTTGAAGACCGTGTTTTTAGTCCGCTGGATACTGGCATCACCCGCTCCAATTCAAAAGGCTGATAAACAGGAAACATAGTTGAATGTACAGACATTGTATGAGAGACAGATGCAATAGATAGTGTGGAAAAAAGGCATGAAATAGTTGGCATGTATATTGTTTAACTAAAATGGATAGCATGACATAATTTCACATATATGATGTCTATCTAAACTGGATAGCATAGCATAACGTAATTCAAAGATATGATGAATAGCTAAATAGGATCGCATGACATAATTCACCTACATGGTATCTAAGTAATCAGGATCGCATCATTTAATTCACATATGTGATTTATATGCTAAACAGAGGGCATTCGATATGATGTCTGAACTAAGAACATGGTGTTGAATATTGTGTATATGATGTCTAATCTATGCAATGCAAGACACCATATGCATGATATGAGCAGTATAACTGTGCCAAGTTTGTGCATACACCCCGGTGGGGGAATAGGACTAGTCATCTGTCTCCGGATCCATCTCCGAGGAGCTATCGGGACCCAACAAGAGATCTGCTTCGACAGGTAGCATTGTCTGCTCTGAAGGCCTTGTTTTCACTCCAGATTTTTCCATCTCCCACCCAAATGGCTGATTCACAGGAAGAGTAGTTTAATGTACAAACATTCTCGACAAATGGAAATGTAATGAAGAAAAGGATGGGCAAGATATCATTCAAATATATGATGCCTGGTTAAACAGGATGGCATTGCACATTTCACATACATTATGGCTGGCTAAATGACATGAGACTGCATAATTCCCATATATGATATAGAAAATAAGCAGGTGGCATTACAGAGCATGTCTAAACTAAGAAGATGACATATATGATGTCAAAAGTAGGCACTGCAAGGCAACGTATGCATGATATGACCAACATCATCATGCCAAGTTAGATCGTACACCTTGGGGGGTAAATAGGAGTGGTCAGCGACATCTGAATCTGCCTCAGAACAGATATCTTCCTCTGGATTACAATCTGGAGAGGGCTGGGGAGGGTTTGCCATTGAACCCACCATGGAGCGATGTCTGCATGACATTGTATTGCCGCACAAAACTCTTCTCTTTTTCTCTACATGTTCAGCATGACTGTGTACAATATCTGACATGCATACAAAAAAATATGGTGAGATTATGTAAGGAGAGCATGCAGAAATTGAGAGTGATGGTAAGAACCAGTGGATGGATCCAAAAATAATGATAGCAGGCTGATGATTGCTTTAAATTAATAAAGAGACAGATGATGATTGCTTTACTATTTGTTTCCCACCCAAGATGAACAACATAGGCATACCCTAGGTGAACCAGATACTAGACAGACATACTATTCATTGCTGCCTCGATATGTGCCCCACAACTAATTTAGAACTCAAGTTTGAACATTAATTTGGACCTGACTTGGAGTCTAAGAGGTGAACAGGACGATAAAGTAGCAGGTAATTTTAAGCAATGCATAACATAAGCAGAAACAAAAGAGTGCGACCTCTCTTGTGGACCCGTGTACTCCTCAGGTTCATCTGCTGAGTCGATGATGGTGATGCCGTTGCGGTGGGTGCCGGTGGCAGGGAAGGAGACCTGAGGTGGCGAAAGACGGTCAGGAGTCGTGATGTCTGGTTTGGTGGATGCTTCTGTCGATGGAGCAGCTCAGGTAAGGTGGACGGCGTCGCGGCAGAAGCAGGACAAACCACACAAAGTTCCCTTCGACACGTACCTGTAACCGAAGTAATTCTGTAAGGGTTCATTTGGCTTGCATGATTCTTAAAACGCAGGGATAGGAAAAACACCGGAATAGGATAGGAATGCACATGGTCAACAGAGCATTTGTAAACACAGGATTTCTATCAACTTGGTGTTTGGTTTACAGGAATTGGAAGAGCAGAGGAATGCAAAGAAACATGGCCAAAATAAAGTGAAACCATATGAAAGCGTGTACAGTTAGAATGTTATTCTGGCACTAATGCACTTGGTCTTGTTTTCATGCATAGGATTTTGAAAAGTAGGTCCAGGTGGATGTTTTACTTCATTCCTTTCAACAAAATGCATGAATAATTGAATAGTAGAGTGCCATTGGAAAAATTCCCTATTGCTATGTTTTTCCGTTGAACCAAAATAGCCCTAATGGATCGACGTGAATGTATAGTAATAAGTGATGCAACAAGTGTACAACCTCTTTGCCGTAGCCGTGTCGACCTCAGCATCATTGGGTTGGTCGCTGAAGCAGTTGAGCCAGAGGTGGCTGTCGGAGGTGTGGAGGAAGATCTGAGGAATATGTAGACGGCGTCCAGGGCACTGCTCTGTTGTGATGGATCGTTCTGTCGTTGGAGCAGCTCCGGTGAGCCGTAAGACGTCAAGGCTAAAGCAGCACAAGACAGACATCATCAATCTCAAGTGGGATTCTAATAGCATCTCCAATAGATGATGTAAAATAGATGTAAAATTTACATCACCAAAAACCACCTGACTACAACAGATGAGGTAAAAACTGTTGACTCTGAACTTAACTGTCGAAACTGAAATTTACTGTGGAATCTGAATGCTACTGTCGAAACTGAACGCAATGGGCAGAGAGGCACTTGACATGTAGTATAGGGAGGGCCTGCAGTTCATCTTCAACCTGTACCCCCCTGAGCCGCCAGCCACCACCGGCCGAACCGCCGGCCCCAGCGCCGCCTCGCCGCCCCAAAACAACTCCCCACCGCCGCCCCGGCCAGCCCTCTAGGCCCCCCTGTAAGTGCATCTAGTGCCCCTTAGTGATTTTGGTGTATTGAAGACTTATAGGTTAAGGGACTAATGTGTTTATGAGTGTACACAGGTCTATAAGTCTATGAGGAGTTTGATATTTACAGAGAAAGTCGACCCCTAAAAATGAATATCTTCGATTGAAGATTTTTGTATTCCTGAAGACTTTCATGAAGACTTTGAAAGTGAAGAAATTGGTGTGTCCGTGAAGACTTGATATTCATGCAAGGAATATGAAGCTTGAAGACTTTCGTTTTCATAGTTTTGTTTTTCTCTTTCTTGAGTCATAGGAAACACCGTACTATTAAAGGGGGTCGAGGAAAAACTAAGGAAAAATTTCCATGTGATGCTCAACTCAAAATCCTACACCTACCAATCCCTTCGAGTGAAGCCATTGGAAATCTCATACAGTTCAGTCAATTTCTTCAGTGACAGAGACGAAGTTCTTCTGGTCACTGAGGAATTTGTCCTGACTGAGAAGTTAGGAATTCGCCAGTGCGGATTGCCTACACAGTGAGGAACATGATAGCCCTGAGGAATTTGAGAGTCAAATTTCCGACCGTTGCTGTGCTACGCGCCCGCTATCCCAAAATATCTTATCCACATAACGGTCATATCATTGAAGGGCATTTATGTCTTATCATGTCGAGCTGCTCCCTAGGCTATAAATAGCCGCCCCCTACAACCACTAGCTGGTTGGCTGCTCCGAGACAAATTGACACTTGTCATTTGAGAGCAACCCATCCTCCGAGGACTTTGAGCGAAAATCATCGAGTGAGGAAAATCCAAACCCAAACACCCACAAACCCAAAGTGATTGAGTATCACTGAAGAGATTGATCCTGCATGGATCCGACGCCTGTTACCTTTGAAGACTGTGCTTCTTCCAGACGGTTAGGCGTCATGGTCTAAAGCATCCAAGAGGAATTGTGGATCACCGAGTGACCGAAGTCTCTGAAGGTTTGGAAGTCGCCTGAAGACTTACCATGAGTGATTGGACGAGGTCTGTGTGACCTTAGTTCAAGGTGAATACAGTGAGGACTTGGTGTCCTGAGCTGCGTGCTCAGCGACTGGGTGTCCGGGACTGTGTGTCCTCGAGTTTAAATACTCAGCCGCTCCAACCAGATGTACAACTAAGACAGCAGTTGGAACTGGTCTACCAAATCATTGTCTTCACCAACCTTATTGGTTCTATTTCCTCAACTCTTTTATTTCCTCATTATTGTCTTGAGTGATTGTTCATATCTGTGTTTGAAGACTTTGACTGAAGACTTTCTCAATTTCCTCAGTTCAATTTCTTCAGTCTGTTTGTCTTCATCTTGTTCTATCCTATGTTTACGCTTTCTGTACTCTGTGTTTGTCTTCATTTCATCATGATGACCATGTGTGTATTCTGTCATGCTTACTTCTGAGTACTTATTCCGCTGCAAGGAGTTCTTCGCTAAGGAATTTCCTCACCGGCAAATTCCTGAGTGAAGAATTCATAAAAATCGCCTATTCACCCCCCCCCTCTAGTCGATATAACGCACTTTCAATTGGTATCAGAGCAAGGTACTCCCTTGTTCTGTGTGATTTTGGTTTAACCACCTGGAGTTCTAGTTATGTCGACTGCAGGATTGAGGAAAGTTTCCTACCCCATCTTTGACGGTCATGAGTATCCTCGGTGGAAGGCCATGATGAAGAAGCGACTCATGGCTATGGACATCGAACTATGGACCGTCACCGAGATCGGTCTTACCGATCTATGCAAGATGGCTAAGGCTGATGACATTCGCAAGTACACACTGCTTAACCTCACAACGAAGGATGTCATCTGCTCTAGTCTGTCCCAAAATCAGTTCAGGAACATCATGCATCTCAATCACGCAAAGCTAATCTAGGACCGTCTCTTTGAGTTCTATGAAGGTCATCGGACTCGTCATGATCCTTGGTTTGAGGATTACAAGGAATCTCTCAATGCGATGACATTCGAACCACAATCATCATCGTCTACCCCCTGCCTTATGGCAAACGGTGCTGAGGTAACCGAATCCTACCTATCCGAATCTAGTGATGATGAATCTGGCGATGAATTTGGACCTAGCTATGTCAAACTTGCTTCCCTTGCCCATAAGAAACAAAGAGCCTTGGAAAAAGTTCACTACATGCTAAATAAGAGCGATGATATGTTGGGTGAAGAAATGGATCAGTCAAAAGCCTTGGCTGAAAGTCTTCAGGGACTCCATTCCAAGTTTGACGACCTTCAAGGTCATCATAACGCTCTCTTATCTGATCACGAGAAGCTTTCTCTTGAACTTCTTCAAAGAAAGCAAGATCTTGAGAAGCTAAGAGTGAGTTATGAAGATCTTCAGAAGGAGCGCGATTCATTACTTGCTCAACAAATCAGCGCTACTCAGGAAGAATTTGATCCTCCATGCTTAAAGTGCATTGAACGTGAATCTGCTAATTCTTCACCTAAATGTTCAAATGCTTCAAATGCTACAAATTCTTCACCTGCCTCTGCTATCACTAATTCCTCATCTGAGGAAATTGCTAGTTTCACTGACGATGCAGGGCTGAAGGAATTGTATATGACAGGCATGTAGAAAAGTCTCAAAGGGCATCAGACTCTTTGTGATGTGCTTAAAAAGCAGATCCTCAACAGAAACCCTAGGAAAGAGGGTATTGCCTTTGAGAGGAAACTCAATGCTGATGGAACATATGGTAAGCCTGAGCAGTACCTCAAAACCTCATGGGTTGCTGCAAAGGGACCTCCAGTTGATCCATCTAACTTATCTGGATTTACATGTGAATCTCCTCATTCTTCTGATGAGTCATTTGACTCCAACTATAAACTGTTCAAAAATCAGAATGGTGAAGTATTTGCTAGATATGTTGGCACTAACTGCAGGAACGGTTCCCCTATGAAGAAAATCTGGGTTCCCAAAAGTTATGTTGAAAGTCTTCAGGTGAATGTCCTCATGACACCACTAGTGAAGAATAGGAACCCCAGATCAAACTCTTCTTATGGATCCAAGTCCTCATACGTACCAAATTCCTCACATGGATCAAATTCCTCGAAAGGATCAAAATCCTCATATGAACATCATTGTGCTAACAACTCTATTTCGCAGGGTAGAGCTAAGGGCTATGAATATGTGCATTATTCTTCAAATCATTATGTTCATAAGTCCTCGAAGAATTTCTCTGCTTATTCATATGCTTACCCTAACCCCTCTTATGTAAAACGAAATGGTTTGGCATCTTTGCCACCTTTCTCATATGGTGCTCGCAGAGTGATGAACTCTTTGCCACCCCTTAAGATGTGGGTGGTGAAGAAAAAGAACTAATCTCTTATGGAGGGTCAGGTCTCCAGTCGTGCTCAAAACGACTGAAGAATTTGCTGGAGACCTGAACAGTGCCTGAAAGGACGCAGGCGAATCATGATGAAATGAACTTTCATTTCACACGTCCTCACACTGCTTATCTGTACTATTACTTGATGAAATTGAACTGATGATACCGATGTCATATTCTTCACTGATGAAGTATATGAGTTTGTAAGCTGCACTAATTCATCTACAGGATGATCAACCCAAAGCAAACGAGTGGGTCCTCGATAGTGGATGTACAAATCACATGACTGGTGACAAGAATCTTTTGATGGATGCTCCCTTAACACCATCACATTTGAAGCATATCATCTTCGCTGACAAAGGCAAAAGTCAGGTATTGGGTCTAGGTAATGTTGCGATCTCTAAGGATCGACACATGGACAAAGTCATGCTTGTCGAGTCCTTAGGATACAACCTCATGTCTGTTTCAATGCTTTGTGATCTTGATATGGTTGTTGTCTTTGGCAAGTATCATTGTGTTGTGATCATGGAAGCTGACAATTCCAAAGTCTTCGAAGGCTTTAGGAGAGGAGACTTGTACATTGTTGATTTCTCTATAGGACCACAACCCGCCGTGTGCTTACTTGCAAAAGCTTCAGAAGGCTGGCTATGGCATCGATGACTTGGCCACGCAGGCATGAGGAATTTGCACATGCTTGCGAAGAAGAAGCATGTCATTGGCATTGAGAATGTCAAATTCCTCAAGGATCACTTGTGTGGTGCCTATGAAGCTGGGAAGATGACTAAGGCCAAGCATCCAGCGAAGACTATCATGACCACCACTCGACCATTTGAATTGCTTCACATGGATCTCTTCGGTCCTAATCATTATTCTGCTGTGACTAATGATGCATCTCTATATGGCTTTGTTATTGTTGATGATTACTCTCGTTACACATGGGTACACATTGTTACTTACAAACATGAAGTGCAGGAAGTCTTCAAACGATTTTCCTCGAGGGCTTCAACCAACTTTGGTGTGAAGATCAAGAACATCATAAGTGACAATGGAACTGAGTTCAAGAATTCCGGTCTTAATGATTATCTTGATGAACTTGGTATTACTCATGAGTTATCTGCTCCTTATACTCCTCAGCAAAATGGCGTCGTGGAGCGCAAGAATAGAACTCTTGTTGAGATGGCGCGCACTATGCTTGATGAATACAAAACGCCTCATCATTTTTGGATTGATGCAATTGATACCGCGTGCCACATCATCAACAGAGTATATCTTCACAAATTCTTCAAGAAGACTGCCTATGAACTACTCACTGACAAGAAACCCAATGTGAGTTATTTCAAAGTCTTCGGTGCTAAATGTTGGATTAGAGATCCTCATCACAATGCTAAATTTGCACCGAAAGCACATGAAGGTTTTATGCTTGGTTACGGAAAGGACTCACACACCTACAGAGTCTTCAACATCGCTCTTCACAAGATTGTTGAAACTGTAGACGTGCGGTTCGATGAAACTAATGTCTCGCAAAGAGAGCACCTACCTTCTGTGATAGATGAACCAGCACCTGAAGATTCTATCAAGTTCAAGGCTACTGAGGATGTCATTCCTACCAAAGAATATACTGAAGAATTCATTCCAGAACGCGAAGATCGTCGAGCTGATGTACCTGAGGAAAATGCTGAAGAAAATGGTGCTGAAGAAAATGCTGATCAAATTCCTCGACGACAACCAACTCATCCTCGCGTTGCAAAAGAAGTGCAAGTTGAAAAGATCATCGATGACATTGAAACACCAGGTCCTCTCACCCGCTCAAAAGCTTCACATTTATCTAACTTTTGTGGGCACTATGCTTTTGTCTCTATCTTAGAGCCCACTAAGGTAGATGAAGCATTTCTGGAGCCTGAGTGGATTCAGGCCATGCAAGAAGAATTACATCAGTTCGAGCTCAACAATGTCTGGGAACTGGTCAAACGTCCAGTTCCTCGCAAGCATAATATCATCGGCACAAAGTGGATCTACCGCAACAAGCAAGATGAAAATGGCCTTGTGGTGAGGAATAAGGCACGACTTGTAGCTCAAGGCTACACATAGGTTGAACAAATTGATTTCGATGAAACTTTTTCACCTGTTGCTAGACTTGAGGCTATTCGCATATTACTTGCTTATGCTAACCATCATAATATCACTTTATATCAAATGGATGTGAAAAGTGCATTCCTCAATGGTAATCTTGAGGAAGAAGTATATGTTGCTCAACCCCCAGGTTTTGAAGATCCAAAGAATCCTGACAAAGTCTTCAGACTCAACAAGGCCCTCTATGGCCTCAAGCAGGCCCCTCGGGCATGGTATGATACTTTGAAGGAATTCTTCGTGAAGAATGGTTTCACACCCGGTTCACTCGACCCTACTCTCTTTACTAAATCTTATGGTGGTGAACTGTTTGTGTGCCAAATATACAATGATGATATTATCTTTGGCTGTACTGACCAACGTTATAGTGATGAATTTGCCTATATGATGAGTGAAGAATATCAAATGTCTATGATGGGAGAGTTGAAATTCTTCTTAGGTCTTCAAATTCGTCAACAGCACAATGGCATATTCATATCTAGGAGAAATACCTCAAGGATGTCCTGAGGAAATTCGGCATGCAAGATTGCAAAGGAGTCAAAATTCCTATGCCCACAAATGGCCATCTATGCACTGATGAAAATGGTATTGACTTCGATCACAAGGTATACCGCTCCATGATTGGTTCTTTATTGTACTTATATGCATCTAGGCCAGATATAATGCTTAGTGTTTGCATGTGTGCCCGATTTCAAGCTACACCGAAGGAATCACACCATAAGGCTGTGAAGCATATTCTTCGATATCTAGCTCACACACCAACACTAGGATTATGGTACCCCAAGGGCTCTACTTTTGATCTCATTGGATATTCTGACTCTGACTATGCTGGTGATCGTGTGGACCGCAAGTCAACATCTGGTACTTGTCATTTCCTCGGACGATCTTTGGTCTGTTGGTCCTCGAAGAAACAGAACTGCGTATCGCTGTCTACTGCGGAAGCTGAGTACATTGCTACTGGTTCTTGCTGTGCTCAATTGCTATGGATGAAGCAAACTCTCAAGGACTACGGCATTAACATGAAGAATGTGCCTCTCTACTGTGACAATGAGAGTGCCATCAAGATTGCTCACAACCCAGTTTAGCACTCGAAGACAAAGTAGATTCAGATTCGTCATCATTTTCTTCGTGATCATGTGTTGAAGGGCGACATTTCTATTGAGCATGTGAAGACTGAAGAACAGCTAGCCGATATCTTCACAAAGCCCTTGGATGAGAAGAGATTTGGCAAGTTGCGGTGTGAGCTAAATATCTTAGAGTCTTTGAATGTTCTTTGAAACGGACACATGTAGCGACCAGACCTCAAACAGTCTGATCTCTGTGCTCAGGTGTCATCCCTGGATCAGTAATGCTGACACCGCACAGTACTTGAAGGATTTATAACAGAGTAGCAATCACACACTTATTACATCGAATGTCTCAAGAGAGAACTTATTAAAATAAATATGGCTTAAGGCCATCTAATAACGATAACAGCGGAAGGCTTGGAAGATAAGCGAGTCCATCAACTCCAACGGCATCACTGAGTATAGAACCACGACCTAAAGGCACCTTACTCGTCGTCTGAAAAGTCTTCAACATGAAACGTTGCAGCCCGAAAACTGGTCAGCACATGGAATATGCTGGCAATGTAACACATAGAGAAATATGATGGAATAAGCTATACTACATGCATATTTGGCTGGTGGAAAGCTCTATGGTTATAGTTTTGCATAAAGCCAATTTTTTCCTACTTCAAAGGAATAAATTTATTTAACTATCATGGTGGTTGTTAAACATTGAGAATGGTTGACAGCATTCTCAATCCCAATTAAGACTACTCATTAACCCAACAAAATTAATTAAAGTAACATGATGAGATTCACATGATATCCAAGTACTAGATACTCAAGATGTCCATAACCGGGGACACGGCTAACCATGATTAGTTTTGTTACACTCTATAGAGGTTTGCGCACTTTTCCCCACATGACTTGATCTCCTCCATTTGATTTCTCGCACTTCATGGTGTTAGAGAAATGGATGACCGAGACATAGTCTTTCAGAAGCGCTTGCACCTTACATAACGGGTAGACCATACCAACCTACAACCCCTACATCAGCTAGTCTACCACTGTAAGAGTTCGCACGACTTAGTCAACTATGCTAGAGCCCATAGTAGCATGTGGCTGCACACGGAAGTTTCTAGCATGAAAAATCTTATGATCCCTTTGAGCCTGGGTGGCGGTCCGAAGAAATACAGGCAAGTCCTGATGGAAACCAGGTGCCTCAATCCATCCAGATGTGTGTTTAAGTTGCCACCTTAAATAAACCATTAATCAACAATCTCACATCTGTCATGGATACACTCACCCAATCCATGTCTACTAGCATAACATGGCATAATAAGCAAACGTAGAAGTAACTCCCAGAGGTTTGAAAATAAAACAGGTAATAGGTACTACCTCAACTACTTCCCAAAACCCACAAATTAATTAGATCCTAATCACGCAATGTTTGAGGATTGATCTAATGCATAAAAACTGGGTATGAGAAGAGAATGATCAAAGTGTTACTTGCCTTGCTGATGATCCGCGAAACCTAGAGACTCGAAATAACAGGCGGCGGACTCCGGGTATTCTATCGCAGACAAACAAACAAGTATACAATAAGTACACATCTAATGCACAGGTAAAACAAAGTAAGAGATCTAACCAGAAAGTTCAACTTAAGAACTCCGGTTTGCAAAAGAAAACAAATCGAACGAAGATACGAAAGTCAAACGGCGAAGAAAACAACTTAGTTTTACTAATATGGATCTAAGTCAATTTTTATAGTAGCAAAACTTGTTCAAGTTGGTTATTCGGAAAGAGGGTTTCGTGACAAAACTCCAGGCACTTGAATCACCTGATTTCGATAAACGAGCGAAAAGTTATACCAGAACGAAAATCGGGTCAAAAATCGCGATCAGAAAATCGCGGATTAAATCCGAGAAAAAGAAAAACAACGAACAGCTTAACGAACGAACATTCGTTAACTGGATCTAAACGACGAACACGTTCGTTAAAATGAACGAACGAGCGAACGCTCGCTATTTAACTGAATCGAAAAAAATAAACCGATCTAATAATAAAAAATGAAACTAAAAAAACCGATGAAAAACCGAACGGTTTTTTGAGAAAACCGGCAGCGCGGAAATCGAGGCACCTCAGCGGTGGGTTGGCGAGGCGGCGGGCGGCGGCTCCGGCGGCGGCGGCGGGCGGCGGCGGCGGCGACGCGGCTAGGGTTTGGGCGGCGGCGGTGGGCTGCGGCTCGGTGGGCTGGCGGGCGGGCTGGCGGCTCGGGGCGGCGCTTTATATAGGCTGCCCCCGGGTGGAGTCCCGCTCGGGTACGGCCCGTAGGTCTGTTCGGTTTTTTTGAAATAATTTTGCACAGAAAATCAAACGAAAGAAATACTAAACGGACTCCAAAAATCCCGAAATATATTTTCCCCGTCTTCTAAAATCAAGCCGTACAAGATGAACATTTATTTGGGGCCTAAATGTAATTTTGGAAAACGCATATTTTTCCTAAATTCAAATAAAATAACGAAAAACTCCGAAATAAAATCCTATTTGATTTTATTATTAAATCCTCAACATTTCTTTATTTTGGGAAAGTCATTTTATTCCCTCTCTCATATTTTTGTAATAGAAATAATTGATGATAAAATAAATAAAATCAAATGATCCTATTCTCAAAATTTGAGAAAACTCAAATGTGAAAATAACGAAATCCCCAACTCTCTCCGTGGGTCCTTGAGTTGCATAGAATTTCTAGGATCAAAACCAAAAGCAAATAAAATATGATATGCATGGATGATCTAATGTATAACATTCCAAATTGAAAATTTGGGATGTTACAAACCTACCCCCCTTAAGATGAATCTCGCCCTCGAGATTCGGGTTGGCTAGAAAATAGGTGAGGGTGGTCCTTGAGCAAATCTTCCTCTCGTTCCCAAGTGACCTCGTCATCCGAGTGGTGGCTCCACTGAACCTTACAGAACTTGATAACCCTGGTGCGGGTGACTCTGCTGGCAAACTCGAGAATCTTAACTGGTTTCTCCTCATAGGTCAAACTGTTATCCAACTGAATTGCTTCCAACGGCACTGTGTCTCTCAACGGTATGTCAGCCATCTCTGTGTGGCACTTCTTCAACTGAGAAACATGGAACACATCGTGAATACCTGACAATCCCTCGGGTAATTCCAACTTGTAGGCAACTTCTCCCATACGTTCCAAAACATGATATGGTCCTACAAATCGGGGCGCTAGCTTTCCTTTAACTCCAAATCGCTTAACTCCTCGAAACGGGGATACTCGAAGATAAACTCTGTCTCCGACTTCATATTCTGTTTCCTTGCGTTTTGAATCCGCGTAGCTCTTCTGCCTGGACTGGGCTACCTTGTGCCTTTCGCGAATTAACTTCACCTTCTGTTCAGACTCCTTAATCAAATCAGGTCCAAACAACTGGCGGTCTCCAACCTCGTCCCATGACAACGGTGTCCTGCACCTCCTTCCATACAAGGCTTCGAAAGGGGCCATTTTCAAACTGGTTTGATAGCTATTGTTGTAAGAAAACTCTGCATATGGCAAATTGTCATCCCAACTTGATCCATAATCTAGCACACAAGCTCTCATCATGTCCTCCAAAATATGATTGACTCTCTCGGTCTATCCATCTGTCTGTGGATGAAAAGTTGTACTGAACTCTAGCCTGGTAGCCAAAGTCTCATGCAACTGCTTCCAGAACTTTGAGGTAAATTGGGTTCCTCTATCTGATACGATACTCCTCGGAACTCCATGCAAACAGACGATCCTGGTCATGTATATCTTGGCCAACTTAGCACTAGTGTAAGTGGTCTTTACTGGGATGAAATGTGCTACCTTCGTCAACCTATCAACTACAACCCAAATTGAGTCATAGCCGAAACGAGTCCTTGGTAATCCTGTGATAAAATCCATGCCTAACTTATCCCACTTCCATTTGGGTATCGGCAATGGCTGTAGCAATCCTGCTGGCTTTTGATGCTCTGCTTTTACTCTTTGACATACATCGCAAACTGCTACGTACTCCGCAATGTCTTTCTTCATTCCGGTCCACTAGAATGTATCCTTCAAATCCAAATACATCTTGGTATTTCCTGGGTGAATTGAATACGGTGAATCATGTGCTTCTTGCAGAATCAACTTCCTGATCTCCGGGTTGTTGGGCACATATACACGGTCTTCAAACCATAGGGTATCGTGGTCATCCTCACGAAATCCCTTAGCTTTTCCCTTGCTCATCTTCTACTTAATGGAAGCAACTTCCTTATCTGTCCTTTGAGCTTCTCTGATTTTATCCATCAAGGTGGACTGAATTTCCAACGCTGCTACATAGCCTCTCGGAACTATTTCCAAACATAGCTCCCAGAATTCCTCGGCTAATTCTTTTGGTAAACCTCCAGTCATTAGGGTGTTGACATGGCTCTTACGGCTAAATGCGTCTGCTACAACGTTAGCCTTCCCGGGGTGATAATGCAATCTCATATCGTAATCTTTAATAAGCTCCAACCATCTCCTCTGCCTGAGATTCAACTCCTTTTGCGTGAAGATGTACTTTAAACTCTTGTGATTTGTGTACACCTCATAGTGATTTCCAACGAGAAAATGTCTCCACGTTTTCAATGCATGCACTACGGTTGCTAACTCCAAATCATGCATGGCATAATTCAATTCGTGAGGTTTAAGTTGTCGTGAAGCGTATGAAACAACTCTTCCCTCCTGCATGAGCATTGCTCCAAGTCCTCGACATGAAGCGTCGCAATACACCTCATAATCCTTGGTCTGATCTGGCAGAATTAACACTAGTGAGGTAACCAAACATTTCTTCAACTCCTGGAAACTAGCCTCACACTCCTCAGTCCATATGAACTTGGTATCCTTCTTCAACAATTCCGTCATAGGCTTCGCAATTCTCGAGAAATTCTTAATGAATCTCCGGTAGTATCCTGCGAGTCCAAGGAAACTCCAGATCTCTCCGACTGTTGTTGGTGCTTCCCAGTTTGTCATAGTGGCAACTTTAGTGGGGTCTACTGCTATTCCTTCTCCGGATATAACATGTCCGAGAAATCCAACTTCCTTCAACCAAAACTCACACTTGCTGAACTTGGCGTACAACTGATGTTCTCTGAGCTTCTCGAGTACCAAACGCAAGTGCTCCTTATGTTCTTCTTCATTCTTTGAGCAGACCAAAATATCGTCAATGAATACCACGACGAACTTATCCAAAAACTCCATAAACACCTTCTTCATCATGTTCATAAAATAGGCCGGGGCGTTAGTCAGACCAAATGACATAACGGTATACTCATACAACCCGTACCTGGTGGTAAAAGCTGTCTTAGGTATATCCTGCTCTCGAATCTTCAACTGATGATATCCTTATCGCAAATCAATCTTGGAAAACACCTTTGCTCCTTGCAAGCGGTCAAACAGATCATTGATCATTGGCAACGGGTATTTGTTCTTAATGGTCACTTCATTCAATCCTCGATAATCAACGACCATTCTTAATGATCCATCCTTCTTCTCCACTAGAAGTACTGACGATCCCCAAGGTGAAGAACTTGGGCGGATAAAACCTTTGTCCAGCAACTCCTTAATCTGTTTCTTAATTTCCTCCAAATCTTGGGCTGGCATCCTATATGGTCTCTTAGATATTGGCCCAGTGCCTGGCAGTAGTTCAATCAGAAACTCAATGTCTCTGTCCGGTGGCATGCTTGGCAACTCTTCCGGAAACACATCCGGGAAATCCCTTACCACTGGTACTTCCTCCTGCACAACTCCCGATAAGGAATTTACATGTGCCCTCCTTGGCTCATGCCGTGATACATACTTGATTCTCCTTCCTTCTGGGGTGGTAAGCAAAATCGACTTACTGGCGAAATCTATCTTCCCTCCATACTTTGATAACCAATCCATGCCTAATATCACATCCAATCCTTGCGATTCTAGAACTATTAGGTCCGAGGGAGAAACATAGTGTCCAATCCTTAATGGTAATCGATCACACCATATACTAGCCATGTATTCTGCTCCGGGTGAGGTTACTAGCATGGGTGACCTAAGGGCTTGGGTTGGTAATTTATACTTATCCACAAATCCCCTTGATATGTATGAATGCGATGCACCAGTATCAAAAAGAACAACTGCAGTAAATGTCTTAACCAAAAACTTACCTATTACTACGTCTGGCTGAGCTTCAACCTCCTTCATGGTAACGTGGTTCACCTGTCCCCTGTTGAAAGGGTTCGGCTTCTTTCTTGAGCTTCCAATGCCGTTACCATTTTGGGCTTCTGGACATTCATTTGCATAATGCCCAGTCTTACGGCACTTAAAACAAGTGATATGGCTCAGGTCTACCTTGGATGGTGTCGACGGGTTGGTGCGGTTTTGTCCATTGTTTCCTCCATTCCCGTTTCCATTCTTTGTGCCATTATGATTGTGCGAGCTACCTCCTCCATGAGTATGCTGAAATTGCCCTCCAGGTTTAGGGGTAAGACGGGGCTTTTGTTGGGCTCCAGAGTTATACTTCCCCTGTCCATACTTCCGCTTGCGGTTTTCAATCTGTTGTTGCTTCCCTTCAATCATAAGAGCATGATCTACCAACTCCTGGTAGTTGTTGAAATTTGCCACCATCAACTGCATGCTGAGCTCATCATTCAGCCCTTCCAGAAACTTCTCCTGCTTAGCCGCATCCGTAGCAACGTCATCTGGGGCATAACGTGCTAGTTTGCTAAAGTCATCCACATACTAGCCAACTGTCCGTCCTCCTTGGTGCAAGTTGCGAAACTCACGCTTCTTCATGGCCATAGCTCCTGCTGAAACATGGGCAGTACGGAATGCCTGCTGAAACTGATCCCATGTGACAGTGTCTACAGGATAAGTGGCTTTAAAATTCTCCCACCATGTTGCTGCGGGTCCATCAAGCTGGTGTGCAGCAAATCGCACCTTCTCCGCATCTGTGCAACCTGCAGTGGTCAACTCCCTCCCTGTCTTGCGGAGCCAATCATCTGCTACTATCGGCTCGATGCTACTGGAGAACACCGGCGGATTCAGCCTAAGAAAATGGGTTAAATGATCAACAGGTGGTGGCGGTGGTGGATTGTTGTTGTTGTTTCCCTGATTCTGATTCTGGACTAATATCTGCATCAATGCATTCTGCTGCTGGATCAACTGGGTGAGCTCCGGTGGAAATCCATTGTCATGTCTCGGAGGCATCTGAGGGTTTAGAAAATATGAGAATTAAGAACAGAATGAGGTCTAAAGAGAAAGCACTACCCAATTGCACGTGAGGCAAATGCACACAAAAATCACTTCATTCAGCCAAACAAGGGCATACAATCGGTCTAGAACTATCGCAAAAGTGTGTGGACTATACTAGATACATGGTGGAACACTACTTCTGTTATGGTAGTCGACTAGAAAAACTGCTCCGTTGAAGACTCCATGATATCTGCTCCAGCTTCATCAACATAATCATCATCACTATCATCTGGGTCCGAGTCGGTGTCGTCAATGATGATGTAGTTCTCTGGGCATGTGAAATCTTCGTCTTCTCCTTCTGTCGCAGGAAATCCCATAAAGACTTTCAGCTTCTTCTTCAGATCATCGCTCTTCTCAACTAGTGTTGCTATTTCCTCCTCGTATCCATCACGTGTAGACTTGAGCTCTTCCTCCAGTTCCATGATTTTGGCCATGGCCTTCTTCAGATCCATCATCCCTGCGCACATTTGGTTCTCCTGGCGCCGGATGTGCTGGTTCAACTCCTGGATGAAAGCTGCAATTGAGCGGTCCTTCCGGGTGCTGATCATCTCCCATTGCTCATCTTGGCGCCCACAAATCTGGTAGATAGTATCCTTAAGTTCCTTATGATAGACTTCTCCAATACGTCCCATGGAAATGTGGGCTGCCATGCTCTTTTCTAGGTTCCAGGTTGGTGCATCAAAGGAAAACTCTATGGTCTCAGTGGCGGGCATGAACGTCCTTCCTGGAATTTGAACATGAATCATCCAACGCTCCTCTTCAGGTAAAGTGGCGTTGTAGGTTCCGATGAAGCTTGGTACTCCGATCTTCAAGTACTTGGTGACTTCCTTCAGGTGTCGTCCAAAGGGTGTATCTTCATCCGGTTGCATGAACTTGTTCCTTGCATCCTCCATCCTAAAGAATAGAAAAGATAAGGAGTCAGAAAATGAGAAGAGAGTAGCATTCTAGGGCTTTTGATTAGTGGTTGTGTCCTACAGTCAGCGTGTGCTCTGATACCATCTTTGTAGCGACCAGACCTCAAACAGTCTGATCTCTGTGCTCAGGTGTCATCCCTGGATCAGTAATGCTGACACCACACAGTACTTGAAGGATTTATAACAGAGTAGCAATCACACACTTATTACATCGAATGTCTCAAGAGAGAACTTATTAAAATAAATATGGCTTAAGGCCATCTAATAATGATAACAGCGAAAGGCTTGGAAGATAAGCGAGTCCATCAACTCCAACGGCATCACTGAGTATAGAACCATGACCTAAGGGCACCTTACTCGTCGTTTGAAAAGTCTGCAACATGAAACATTGCAGCCTGAAAACGGGTCAGCACATGGAATATGCGGGCAATGTAACACATAGAGAAATATGATGGAATAAGCTATACTACATGCATATTTGGCTGGTGGAAAGCTCTATGATTACAGTTTTGCGTGAAGCCAATTTTTCCCTACTGCAAAGGAATAAATTTATTTAACTATCATGGTGGTTGTTAAACATTGAGAATGGTTGACAGCATTCTCAATCCCAATTAAGACTACTCATTAACCCAACAAAATTAATTAAAGTAACATGATGAGATTCACATGATATCCAAGTACTAGATACTCAAGATGTCCATAACCGGGGACACGGCTAACCATGATTAGTTTTGTTACACTCTGCAGAGGTTTGTGCACTTTTCCCCACATGACTCGATCTCCTCCGTTTGATTTGTCGCACTTCATGGTGTTAGAGAAACGGATGACCGAGACATAGTCTTTCAGAAGCGCTTGCACCTTACGTAACGGGTAGACCGTACCAACCTACAACCCCTACATTACCTAGTCTACCACTGTAAGAGTTCGCACGACTTAGTCAACTATGCTAGAGCCCATAGTAGCATGTGGCTGCACACGGAAGTTTCTAGCATGAAAAATCTTATGATCCCTTTGAGCCTGGGTGGCGGTCCGAAGAAATACAGGCAAGTCCTGATGGAAACCAGGTGCCTCAATCCACCCAGATGTGTGTTTAAGTTGCCACCTTAAATAAACCATTAATCAACAATCTCACACCTGTCATGGATACACTCACCCAATCCACGTCTACTAGCATATCATGGCATAATAAGCAAACGTAGAAGTAACTCCCAGAGGTTTGAAAATAAAACAGGTAATAGGTACTACCTCAACTACTTCCCAAAACCCACAAATTAATTAGATCCTAATCATGCAATGTTTGAGGATTGATCTAATGCATAAAACTGGGTATGAGAAGAGAATGATCAAAGTGTTACTTGCCTTGCTGATGATCCGCGAAACCTAGAGACTCGAAATAACAGGCGGCGCACTCCGGGTATTCTATCACAGACAAACAAACAAGCATACAATAAGTACTCATCTAATGCACAGGTAAAACTCAAGTAAGAGATCTAACTAGAAAATTTAAGTTAAGAACTCCAGTTTGCAAAAGAAAACAAATCAAACGAAGATACAAAAGTCAAACGGCGAAGAAAACAACTTCGTTTTACTAATCTTGATCTAAGTCAATTTTTACTATAGCAAAACTTGTTCAAGTTGGTTATTCGGAAAGAGGGTTTCGAGACGAAACTCCAAGCGCTTGAATCACCTGATTCCGATAAACGAGCGAAAAGTTATTCCAGAACGAAAATTGGGTCAGAAATCGCGATCAGAAAATCGCGGATTAAATCCGAGAAAAAGAAAAACGACGAATAGCTTAATGAACGAACGTTCGTTAACTGGATCTAAACAACGAACACGTTGGCTAAAATGAATGAACGAGCGAACGCTCGCTATTTAACCGAACCGAAAAAAATAAACAGATCTAATAATAAAAAAACGGAAACTAAAAAAACCGGCGAAAAACCAAACGTTTTTTTGCGAAAACCAGCGGCGCGGAAATTGAGGCACCTTGGGCGGCGGGTCGGCGAGGCGGCGGGCGGCGGCTCCGGCGAGGTCAGCGGCTCCGGGGCGGCGGCGACGGCTGGTGGCGGCGCGGCTAGGGTTTGGGCGGCGGCGGTGGGCTGCGGCTCGGTGGGCTGGCGGCCCGGGGCGGCGCTTTATATAGGCTGCCCCCGGGCGGAGTCCCGCTCGGGTATGGCCCGTAGGTCGGTTCGTTTTTTTAATAATTTCGCGCAGAAAATCAAACAAAAGAAATACTAAATAGACTCCAAAAATCCCGAAATAAATTTTCCCCGACTTCTAAAATCAAGCCAGACAAGATGAACATTTATTTGGGGCCTAAATGCAATTTTGGAAAACGCATATTTTTCCTAAATTCAAATAAAATAACGAAAAACTCCGAAATAAAATCCTATTTGATTTTATTATTAAATCCTCAATATTTCTTTATTTTGGGAAAGTCATTTTATTCCCTCTCTCATATTTTTGTAATAGAAATAATTGATGATAAAATAAATAAAATCAAATGATCCTATTCACAAAATTTGAGAAAACTCAAATATGAAAATAACGAAATCCCCAACTCTCTCCATGGGTCCTTCAGTTGCGTAGAATTTCTAGGATCAAAACCAAAAGCAAATAAAATATGATATGCATGGATGATCTAGTGTATAATATTCCAAATTGAAAATTTGGGATGTTACAACACACATCCTAACACTTATGCAAAATTGATGACTTAGATGTGCAACACATGAAGAAACATTTTTCTTCAATCAATGAAGAATAACACTCTAAGTGTGAAGAAATTAATGAAGAATTTGATTCTCAGAATCCTATGGCAATTGTACGCGGTGTCTGAAATCATCATTCTTATACGGTGGGTCACGCCACCACCAAAGTTGAAAATCTTCAATTTGAGTTTTCCTCAGTTTTGAAATTCTTCAGTTTTTCAAATTCTTCAGGTTTGCAAAATCTTCACTGTTTTCGTCGTTTTTCTTCATTGGCTATATATATATATATATATATATATGGATTTATGTCCTCTATAGCATTCACTTATGGCTATTTCTTCAAGTTGCATTTTCTGCGAAGTGAATGTGATCGGACCCTTTCCCCTCTATGCTATACTCAACCCAATCTATTCACAAATTCTTCATGTGCGTTCTATTTGAAACTCGTTCAAAATCTTCACTGTGTCCTGTCAGCTGAAGAAATTGTGAACGAAACTTTAAAACTAATCTTATCCAAATTTTCGGTTTTGCCGCTCAAACCGTCCCGTATCCCACGATGGACTTATCTATTCACCCACGATCTAACACGATCTCCACTTTTCAGTACGTGGGTGACACATGTCAAGCGAATGAGAAGGGCCAGGGGCACGTTCGTCCTAAATCTTCGGGCGAACAGTTTTTCACCGCGACTATAAATACCCCCTCACCCTTCCTCACTTCCTTTACTCCGCTCGACCGCTCTCTCTCTCGCTCGAGCTTCTCAAACCCTAGCGCTACCGCTACTCCATCGTCGCCGGTGAGGAAGAGCTTCACTGCCTCGACCTCGTCGTCGTCGTACTCGCGCCGGCCGTGGATATATTCACTCCGCCGCCGCTGTAGCTGTCTTCCTCCGCCAAGTTAGGGCGTGGAAGATCTGAACTGACGACCTTCAAATCTACACTTCTCAGTTCATCATGTTCTTCATCAAGGGTAATTAAAAGTTACTTTTACTGCCCTCTTTGATTCAAATTTTCTCCACAAAATCTTCAAAGGTGTTTTATTCTTCAAATCCTCACACACAAAACACCTCACTAGTCATCTATTCTTGATTCGTTTCCCTAAGCATCATCTTTTTCAAGATTCCTCAATTGTGTGGATCATCGATCTATACAACTCTGGAACCTAAGAGAAAGTACGCTTAGTAAAATTCTTCAAGACTCATCTGGTCAAATTCCTCAAACTTGTTCATTTTTAAAACCTTCTGAGAACGCATATGACCTCTTCAAATTCCTCGCAACTATACTCTATTCATAGGTACTCATGTCTGCTGCTGAATCACTAGGTTCTCATCAACTTAACTCATTTTCAGCGTTCCTCGAAGAAAAGTTGCATACTTCTTCAGAGAATTCGATTGTTCAAATTCCTCATCTGAAGAATTGTAGGGACCCCGACTCATAAGTCGTGATCACCGAATGCACGTGTACAGTGATCCCAGAGATCAATGCTCACTGAACACACAGAAGCTGAATAACAAGAGTCTTACATCCATACATACCGTATTACACAAGTAGGACCATTATGGTCGAGTCTTGAGTATAACATCACAGCGGAAATCTTCGTCGATAACTTGGACCCATGCCATCTGCCTTAACCCTACAGGCATTCTAACTGGGAAACGTCCTTGCTCGCATGTTCGTCGCCGAAGTATTCTTCATCATATCCTGTTCTTTCATGCCTGGCCAATAAAATAACCAGTGGCAAGCCAATGAGTACTTTGAATGTACTCGCAAGCAACCCATGTTTTGGTTCAAGATACAACAATGCATGATATAGGTAAATTTGTGCAGAAAGCTAGTTTTGAGTGCAATGACATGTTCAACAACTTGTAAGACATGCATCAGGAGAATTCAAGTAACCATGAGGACAGGTTAAAGATATCAACATAAATAGAGTGGGCATCAACCCAACTCAATCATGCCGCAGGAGGTGAGAGGGAGGGAGAGACGATGGGGCCTGCACGGTGGCGTGTTGCGGACGTCGGGGCACCTCGAATGGCGCGAGGGGGAGGCTCGAGGTGGTCGGGGGACGCGGCGTCAACGGTCGGGAGCACGCTGACGTGCTCCAAAGCGCGCAAATGGCCGGCATCTGCGGCTTTTCCGCGCGCACTTGCACGTCCACTTGCGTCTAGTGGCTGCAGGAAGAATAACAAGGGGGAGGAGGCCTTGGATGCTCTGGGACCTGGCAGGAGTGAGAGAGAGGTGAGGAAAGGGGAGAAATGCAGCTGTCCAGAGAGGGAAAAGGGCTTTTCACCCCCATAATCATGGCTCCTTGGGCAGGGAAAGATGCAGGGGTTAGAGGAGGACCAGTGATGTTGTGGGAGAAAGATTAGCTCATGGAGATTGGTGGAAATGGCCAAAACATGCATTTTAAATTTCTTCCAGAAGGTGTTTGATGTAGGTTTGGGAAAGCAAATGGACTTCCCTTGTCATGAGGCTTGACAGGGTCAAATGGCCTGAGAAAATAAGAGGTTCCACCAAGATTGAGTTCATTTGAGCAAAGTTGACAATGCAACTTTTGTAAACCCTAGAAATCAACAGAAATGGACTTTCCAAGATTTAGTCATGCAAATCTATTCTCCTTGATGCACCACTTGGTGTAGTGTCATCATTTTAGGTCCTGAACATGTCCACAAAAGTTTAGATCAAAAGGAGAAACTTGGCAATGTAAAGTTGCTCAGACTTGGTTTTGGACAGGAATGGTTTTGGGGCACTTTGATCAAGTTAACTTGTTCTCCAACTTGTGCCACTTGGTCTAGATGAATAATTAGAACATTTGAGCATGTTCTCAATGTTTGAGAACATTTGGAAATGTTTGGCAATGGAAAGTTGCTCAAACTTCAAAATGGACAGAAATGGTTTTGAGGGGATTTGATGATGTTATATTGTTCTCCAAGTCATGAGACTTGGCAAGATCATCTAATATCTCATATGTGACATGCTAGAATTTTCTTGGAATTTTTGGAGAATATTTCCTTTGTAAATATTTCAAAAGCTTGAAATATCCAGAAAGGGTTTTTGAGGGATTTGACCAGTATTTTGAACATGACCATGTGTTGAAACTCTTATATATGGACAATATATGTCCACTGAGTTTCCCTAGGTTTTTGTCAAATATTTTTGAAACAATAAAACGATTTTTCCATATTAAAGACCATTTCTGGCCTTAAGAAAAAGCTTTTAAATAAAATAGGAAAATAACTATTAAAATTATATTTTTGTGGTTTATGGGAGTCCTACATCTAATAGGATTCAAATATACCTTTTGAATGATTTTTCACACCCCAAGTCAAGTACTTGTAGTGAAAATCTCAACTCAGGGGTTTTTGAAAAACTAATTTTTGAACATACTATTTGGCCAAATTATTTTTGTAAGAAAATACTATGTTGCTCTATACACATGGCATGATCATTGGGGAGAAGCTTGGGCCAAGGAGATGAAGTATAGAAGGTGGAGGATTTATTTGATTTTTTTTAGAGCACTTGCAAACAGTAGACAAAAACCAATCAAGGCAAGGTCCAAAACACTCAAAAGTTTTTGTCAAACCACATTTTATCATGATTTATCATCTTAAGTGTTGTGCCAAGAAAATCAGGGTGTGACAAGAATATGGCAGAAGGAAAGAAACCACAGAAAGGAGGAAAGAAGCCTTAGGTCATGACTGCTTTTGAAATACCTGACAACATCTATGCTGACTATTGCACACCTGATGAGGCCAAGTTCGGAAAGGAGAACAAAAATCAGCGCAAGGTGCGCATATAGAGGATTGAAAGGAGATGGGCAAGAGAATGGAGGGAGTACAGATATGTAACTCCAAAATATATGAAGAAATTCACTCTAAATCCTCCATGCCCAAGAGCTCCATTGGCACCTGGTCAAGAAGCTGATCCCACCAGCATCAAGCGCGGTGAGGATTTTCCTGAAGAATGGGCCAAACGCCAAGCCAAGTTGGCAAGAAAAGCCAAAGAAGCAGTGAGGAAATTTAATGAAGATGATGCTGCTGCTGCTGCCACAAAGGCCTCTAACAAGCCTAGAAAATCAATGGCAAAGAAGCCTGCTCACAAGCCAAGTGCTTCATCAACTGTGCCCTCACGGCCAAGTTCCTCAGCAATGCCCTCACGGCCAGAATATTCGAAGCCCTCACGGTGAATTCCTCAAGATGCTCCTGATCCTCCAAAGTCCTCAGTTGCTCTGGCAAAGTCCTCAACACCTGTACATCTGGCCACATGCCAAAGGACTGCAGGCATCTCCATTGCCTCTGGTGTCTCAGCAAGTTCCTCAGCTGCACCAAATTCTTCATCAGGCCCCACTCTGCTGAAGACCAAGGCCACTGCTAGACGAGGTCCTTGGCCTAGTCCGAAGAAGAAGCAAGTTGCCGTCCAAGTGCCATCTGACGATGAAGCTGATGATGATGAACTTGTAGAAATCATGAGAGACAGGCAAGAAAGGGCTGCTAGAGCCAAAGGCACAAATGTGCCACTGCTTTTGGATCCTAAGGTGACCCTCGACTACATTGATCTCTGGCACAAGGACCCAAACACTCCAATGCCTGATTTTCATTTGACTCCTGGCCAGAGTCATGTGCTGACCCATTTCATCAATGAAGAGAAATGGAAATTTGAGAAGGCCAGGCAAATCAAGAAGGCTCAGTTCAGGAAAGAGAAGTTCCTGAAGAACAACGTTGTCAAAATGACAACTGATGAACTCCTCAAGATCCAGTCTGAAATCAAAACCCTCAGCGATGATTTCAATGCTTATTATGCTGATTGGCAAGGAGCCAAAGTCAGGTTCGTTAGACTGACTGAGAAGTTCACCAATGTTGCAGCCCCATGGCAACAAGAAATTCCTCAAGCTGAAGCCTCAACTC
The DNA here is from genome assembly GCF_002162155.2 of Triticum dicoccoides. Lineage (NCBI taxonomy): Eukaryota > Viridiplantae > Streptophyta > Magnoliopsida > Poales > Poaceae > Triticum > Triticum dicoccoides. The sequence continues at coordinate 182,168,713 of NC_041381.1, forward strand.
AGCAAACTGAAGAACATGCCAGCACCGCTGATGATTTTCAGCCTGCTGAAGAATATGCTAGTTCCAGGGCTGATGACTCCATTCCAGCCGCGGAAGAAACTCCCAGGGCATCCGCTAGTGGTGCGCCTGAAGAAAATGAAGAAGTCAAGGCAACTGCATCAGTTGCGCCTGAGGAAATACAGACAGATTCTTCAGTTCCTCCTGCGCCTACCCCAACTCCTACCCTTCCATCTGCATCAGATGTGAGGAAGACCAAGGCTGCAGAGAAAGCTGCAGTGAAGAAAAGGAAAGCATCATCTGCTTCAGATTCTTCAGCTCTAAAGAAAATGAAGACTATGACCAGCTCACTTGAGAATCCAATTGATGTTGTTCCCATTTCCACCATGCCATCAAAGGACTTCGTTCCTTATGGTGAAGAATATGTGATCCCTAGCGGATCTGATGAAGAAAATCATTATGCTGCTTCGTCAGAGCAGATTGATGAAGAAATTGAAGTGGATGCGATCCCTTCAACACCTGTTGCTTCCTCGCCAATGCCTCAGTTCACAGCTGAAGAGGCTGGCGTTGAAGAAATTGAAGATGAAGACGTGGATATTGGATGCACCACGCCTGTGATGAATGATGACTTTTGGGAAAGTCAGCATCCCAATTCTCCACACTTCACCCCACTACAGCAAATACCTCAGTCCCCTGCACCAACTGTTCAAATGGGCTCTGAAGAAACTCATCCTACCTCGTCTGTGCATGAAGAAACTGCTGCTGCTGATACCTTGAACATGCAGACTGCCACTGAAGAGGAACCAGAAATTCCTCAGCCTGAAGAACTAGAGATTGTGATTCCTGAGGTTGTGATGCAACTCACTGACACTCTTGTGCCCAAGCCAAAGGATCCATTCTCAAAGAAGCAAAAGTTCAAGGCTGCTGATTTCTTCAACGAGCATGTGTTCTTCACTGACTATAATACCTATGATTTTGCTCGCATAAGGAAGAGGCGTTTCTGGACTGCTAGTCAAGCAAATTTCTAGTCCTCTGTACTATTCGACAAAGACAAAGTCTTCGATCATGCACACATTCCTCACGTGGACATGGAATCTCTACCGTGCTTCAAGCCAGTCCTCAGTGTTCTTCACAATGCTGGATTGCTAAATTTCTGCACTGACATCTGTGATTGGAATGAAGAACTCATTCTTCAATTATATGCGACGCTGCACATCACAGGAAATTCTGAAGATGTGAACACTTGGGTGCTGGACTGGATGTCAGAAAATACTCACTACAAGACACCAACAACTGAATTGCTTCGTGCCCTCCCACTCAGTCCTCCCCTTGATGGTGCACGTTGCATCTACAATGAACTTGAGCTTACAAATCATTACATGCAAGTGCTGATGAAGCCTTTGAAGCCAGGGCAGGCCCCACGAACCAAATTCCTCGTCAAGGAATTACTATATGTGCCTCGGACTGTCTATCGCATTCTGACGAAGGCAAGGAGTCCTATCAAAGGCCACGAATCAAATGATGAAGAAGTCGTTGGCATCATGAAGAATATGCTTTTCAATATCATTCATGGCGTTCCCGTCAACTTCCATGATTTCTTCATGAGGACTCTGGCAAATATTGCTATGTCACCGTTTGAGCTGAAGCCTTATGCGCCATGGATTATGAAATTCATCAGGACAAGGTCTTCACTCAACTACAAGGCTGATAGTCTGAACCATGGCAGTTTCTTGCCTCCAATTGAAGTCCTCAAACGGACATTCTCCTCAGCTGATGACAAAGGCAAGGCAACTGCTGTGATAGATGAAGGCATTCGTCCATTGGATGGTCAATTTCGCAAGGTTGCATCCTACTCCACCAATGATGACTCTGCCACACATGATTCTGCCGCCAACACCTCTGCCAAGCAAATTCCTCAAGCCACAGCACCCAGGGTGATGACTGATCGTGAGTTACTCCTCAATCTTCATCAGAAGGTTGATCGCAATCATAAATGGGTCAAGCATCAGTTTGGTTCAATTCTTTACAACATGACCTCAACCCACAATGCAGTGAAGAAAAACCAATACTACCTCCATGAAACCTTCAACCGTACCTGGGCTGTTCTATCTAACATCTACAGCGCCGAAGATTTGAAGAGCATGGGTCTCAAGGAAGAATTTGACTGGTCTGCACCTCCACCAAAGAAATTCAAGAAGGTCAAGGTTCCTTCCTTGGTGGCCAGCTCCTATTCTTCATCGCGTGACATTGATGAAAATGAAGACTTGGACGACACTGCGGCAGGCCCTACTACGACAACTGACCCCGACAACACTGGCCCTCCTCCATCAACTTGATATTCTTCAGGGGCGTTAGTCCTCAGTTTCGATCCTTTTGGTCATTCGATGACAAAGGGGGAGAAATCTGAGTTAGTCTTCAAGCGGGTCTATTATATGGGCGTTTTTTTGCTAAAGTTACAACTCTCGCGCTTCTGAAACTTTTATTAGATCGAGTTGTAATCTTAAAACTGATGGTGCTCTGATTCTGCATGCTTGTTCCTTGTTAATATTATTTCACGCATGCTGAATCTCTTCAGGCACCATATTTCATCATGCATTTCAAATTCTTCATATTATATGTCAAATGCATGTATGAATTACAAGATATAGGGGGAGATCTCCATGATTGAACTCTTCAAGTGTGCATTGCTTCAAAAGCAAACTCCTCACTATGCACATCTTCGGGGGGAGTTCTTCTATATCTTGCAATCAAATTCCTCAATATCAGTACTTACACTTCATATGTTTATCCCCGTTGAAAACTTAACCTATATTGTCATCAATCACCAAAAAGGGGGAGATTGTAAGTGCATCTAGTGCCCCTTAGTGATTTTGGTGTATTGAAGACTTATAGGTTAAGGGACTAATGTGTTTATGAGTGTACACAGGTCTATAAGTCTATGAGGAGTTTGATATTTATAGAGAAATTCGACCCCTAAAAATGAATATCTTCGACTGAAGATTTTGGTATTCCTGAAGACTTTCATGAAGACTTTGAAAGTGAAGAAATTGGTGTGTCCGTGAAGACTTGATATTCATGCAAGGAATATGAAGCTTGAAGACTTTCGTTTTCATAGTTTTGTTTTTCTCTTTCTTGAGTCATAGGAAACACCATACTGTTAAAGGGGGTCGAGGAAAAACTAAGGAAAAATTTCCATGTGATGCTCAACTCAAAATCCTACACCTACCAATCCCTTCGAGTGAAGCCATTGGAAATCTCATACAGTTCAGTCAATTTCTTCAGTGACAGAGACGAAGTTCTTCTAGTCACTGAGGAATTTGTCCTGAGTGAGGAGTTAGGAATTCGCCAGTGCGGATTGCCTACACAGTGAGGAACATGATAGCCCTGAGGAATTTGAGAGTCAAATTTCCGACCGTTGTTGTGCTACGCGCCAGCTGTCCCAAAATATCTTATCCACATAACGGTCATATCATTGAAGGGCATTTATGTCTTATCATGTCGGGCTGCTCCCTAGGCTATAAATAGCCGCCCCCTACAACCACTAGCTGGTTGGCTGCTCCGAGAGAAATTGACACTTGTCATTTGAGAGCAACCTATCCTCCAAGGACTTTGAGGAAAAATCATCGAGTGAGGGAAATCCAAACCCAAACACCCACAAACCCAAAGTGATTGAGCATCACTGAAGAGATTGATCCTGCGTGGATCCTACGCCTGTTATCTTTGAAGACTGTGCTTCTTCCAGATGGTTAGGCATCATGGTCTAGAGCATCCAAGAGGAATTGTGGATCGCCGAGTGACCAAAGTCTGTGAAGGTTTGGAAGTCGCCTGAAGACTTACCACTAGTGATTGGACGAGTTCTGTGTGACCTTAGTTCAAGGAGAATACGGTGAGGACTTGGTGTCTTGAGCTGCGTGCTCAGCGACTGGGTGTCCGGGACTATGTGTCCTCGAGTTTAAATACTCAGCCACTCCAACTAGACGTACAACTGAGACAACAGTGGGAACTGGTCTACCAAATCATTATCTTCACCAACCTTACTGGTTCTATTTCCTCAAATCTTTTATTTCCTCATTATTGTGTTGAGTGATTGTTCATATCTGTGTTTGAAGACTTTGACTGAAGACTTTCTCAATTTCCTCAGTTCAGTTTCATCAGTCTCTTTGTCTTCATCTTGTGTTATCCTGTGTTTACGCTTTCTGTACTCTGTGTTTGTCTTCATTTCATCATGATGACCATGTGTGTATTCTGTCATGCTTACTTCTGAGTACTTATTCCGCTGCAAGTAGTTCTTTGCTAAGGAATTTCCTCACCAGCAAATTCCTCAGTGAAGAATTCATAAAAATCACCTATTCACCCCCCCTCTAGTCGATATAATGCACTTTCACCCCCGCCCCCACCGGGAACCCTAAGATAGATAGTGGGGTACCTCTCCGGTGAGCCCCCGTCCCCACTGCGGGTG
>NC_041381.1:182173539-182203180 GCF_002162155.2 Triticum dicoccoides
CAGTCGACTGAAGTGTGGCTAAATCGGAGCAGAGCAGCAACACGAGCGAGGGGGAGAGCAGCAGCGGCAGCTGGGCGAGCGAGCAATCGAGCGAGAGCCGGAGCAGCAACAGCAGATCCGGCTGGTATGGATTCCCCCGCCGAAGGGGCCTCGCATTGGGGAGAGCCGCCATGGAGATGTCGCCCATGGCGCCGGCTTCAAGGTAGCCGCTCCATGGGGGTGCGGGATGGAGCACCGTCGGCACCGGGAGGTCGAGTTAAGGAGAAGGTGCGATGCGATGAGTGTACAATCTCTTTGGTGGCGCCGAGTAGGCCTCGGCTTCGTCCGAGGAGTCGGTGAGGATGCTGCGGTTCCAGTGGAGCAGGTTAAGGTGGCGCTGTGGGGATAGAGTAGCCACGATATACGAGGCGATCGTTGGAGCAGCTCCTTGCAGGTGGAGGATAGGGGGGCTGAACCAGCGGGACGACGAGATGGATGACGTATCCTCATCTGTGGAGGTGGACGAGGGACGTCGAGCTGTTGCGGTGGACGATGTCGTCAGGGAAGAGGCTCCGGCTGGGCAGCGGTGAGGTGGCGGATAGAGGAGGGTGGGGTTTCGCGGTTGGAGCAGAGAGGTTATGGCGGCCTGGGATTTCGAATGTCGAAAAGGGGGCGATGGGAGGGGGTGAAGCATGACTTAGGGACGCGCTTGTCCAAAATGTAGGCTGTGTTACAAAAGTACCCCCCACAGATTTGAACTAGCGGCGCTTTCGGCTCAGGGTTAGAAGGGGGATTTCACGTGTTGGGATTTGGCTGCTAGAGCGAGTTTTCGCGCGCGTTGTAATTTCGGGATAGCAAGGCGCAGGTTGTGAAGGCGCCAGTTTTGGGAGCACAATATCTGAATTTTCGGGATATAACATGATGCGGGTTGAATTTTAGGGACAAGCCTAACGTGTAGTAATATTGTACTTGTACGTACCAAATCAATTCGCACTTCCCTCAACCAAAAAGAAAACAAAAAAAATAAAACTATTCACACCACACAAAGAGAGAGTCTTGCCCCGTTTTACTATACAAATGCTATTCAAAGCTGCATAATGCATGTAACCTACTCATACCAACATTTTAGTGCATTCCAAATGTCTATACTACCGCTGCAATTCGAATTAAATTTGAATTCGTTTCTCTATTTCAATAAGAATCTACAATCATGATCGTTGCCAACTTCAACCATCATTCGTGTATTACCTTAATAACACACCACATGATTACTATGGAGATAGATATGAACTATGTGTACTACATGAACTCAAATTCTATTTTTTGAATACACTTGATGTTGATTCCAAATAATAGTACATTTGATGTACTAACTATATATTCATAATCTAAACCATGTTCCATACGTACACCGTGTTTATCACACAAAGTATAGTGCCCCGCCCCCTACATTATGACAAAGTATCTAGACCTGAGCTGCAAAAGCCACACATTAGCCCAAATTATAATCAATGTTCTATGTATTATACGTAGTACTGGCAATATGCCCATGCGCTCCACAGAACATCAACATGATCAAGGGGCCTAATTTGCAAATATGGAGAGGGGTGTGGGTATCTTTTTTCAAACTTGCCATAGTTTCCTTCCTATCCGCCAGATATAAATCAGACGACCTATATTGCAGGATGGTAGGCACACCATCATCAACAACTCCATTTTTTTATAAGAGTAGGAATAAAATATATTATATGTAGTATAACATGTTCATAACCACTCCATGTGTATCACCGTTATATATATTCACACATGCGTCGGTTTAAAACACTATGATAAATTCTTCAAATATCCGAATTCGCTTTTTATAATGAAGTATGATGTCTATTCGTCTTTTACACCCACACAATCCTCTTATCTTTGTAGCTAGCGCTACTTTCTCTCGTGCATGCACACGCCCGCATCCCTCTCACCCTCCCTCAGCATTCTCTAGCTCCATCGCGCAAATTCGTCTTTTCACTTTAGGTCGTTCACCCACGGTGTGTGTAGGCCCCCCAGCTCCTTGTTTACGGCACACATCGATCGATATGCCTCTCTAGACAGGTGTGCCTAGCACAAACACAAGCTTCCCCTCTTCCCTTGTCACCGTCCATGCCTCACTCCCACCACTCTTTTCATCGATCTTGTACTCGCACACTCCTTCCCCCTCGATATAGTATGCCTCTCGTACCACCTCCTAGATGCATCCCTCTCTCTCTATCCTTCTCCTCGTGCCTCATTTGCTTCTAACACACACATGCATGTATACCGATCGATCTCCCAACATATACCTAGATCAACTTAACTACCCCCCCATCGATTGATGTACCTCACAAGTTATGTCTCTCCTTTCTCTAACAAAGGGCGATTGATCTTCCTATGTAGTTACGTGTGCTTACCACAGCCATATCGTCCCCCCTCATCATTTGTGCATGCCTATTGACCCGTCTCTCACAAGCATGTGCACAGACAACAAGCAGCCATCTCCTCTCTTATTGATATTGCGGGCGTACCCTCCGTTTGTCTAGCAAGCCTATCCCACCATTTGTTAGAAGCAACTCCACTACCACCCCCTCCAACACTCTAGCTCTGTCTCTCTCCCAACCTTATTCCTCTCCTGCACATATGCATGGATGACAAACGATCTCCCTTAATACATGAGGCAGATCGATCTCCTTAATACATGAGGTAGGCCTCTGTCGGTGTACTAGAGTAGGGGTACCCTAGTATCCCGAACTTATGCACGGGCAGTCGCAGCACCCCGCGGCAAAGCTTGCCGGGTGACCGCCAAGGTCCTCCGTGGTTCCTTTGGAGCCATTCAAGAACAAAGTATTCAAGCCAAGGAGACAAGGCCCCGGCAAGAGGAGCTTGCTGGGAAGGCCAACCAAGGCATCGCAAGGAACTTGCCGCGACGCACCGTGCGTCCCGGCAAGGCCCGGTGGGCGACAAGCTTCCGGGTGTGGCAAGGCAACGGCCGCGGCAAGGCACTTGCCGCGGCAGGCAACCACTCTGTACCCACGCTCCAGCACATCCACCAACGTGTCGCCTTGGGGCCTTTACAGGCGCGCGTGGCGAGAGGCTGTGCAGCCGGCGGTGCGCGGTGGCATGCGACGCTGACAAGTTTGCCATCGTGGCAAGCGGTGGCGTCCTTGACGGTCCTTTTCTGCACTGTTTGAGCGACACAGACGGGCATTTAATGCCCTTGTCCCCTGCCGTCAGGGTTAGGTAGGATGTACTGTGCAGGTAGTTGTACCAACCACCCCTCTTTTTCCATTTTTACCCTTGTCTACGTTGCCACCTGTCGGTGACCCCTTGTGCGTATAAAAGGAGGCCCATGCGCAACGTAGAGGAGGTTCGTTCGGTTCGAACCCAGAAAATCACACACGCTCGGTCTCGTTAGCAGCTAGAGTGTACTGTAGCACTCAGCGCTCTTGAGCAAGAACACAATACAATCAAACAAGCAGCAGTAGGGGTATTATCTCTCCGGAGAGCTCCGAAGTTGGGTAAACTGCTCGTGTGCTTCGCCTGGATCCGCTCTTTGTGCGATCTCCGCCCCCCGCCGAACCGAAAGGGGCTCGGTCCGCCGGTCCCATAGGTGTTCGTGGATCAGCTTCCCCGACATCTTTGGCGCGCCAGGGAGGGGGATCGAGATTGTGTGAACCTGGTCCGGCGTTCACACGAGCTAGATCTTCATTTTCTTCATCGACATGCCACCGAAGAAGAAAATTTCGGCGGCAGCTGCTCCGTCCACGTCACTTCCAGCACCACCGGAGCAAGCGAGTGGTGGGGTAGACGCTGGCGGAAGAACGGGCATCGACGAGGAAGCTCACGACTCTGCCAGGTCCAAGGACAAGGCTGCACAGACCTCGGCGTCCGTACATGTACCGCGCCCATCTCAGGAGGCGCAGGACCGGCAGCCTCATGGTATTCGCAGTACCATACGTTCGTTGGGACAAGATTGAGCCGGTGGATCTCAGGGTGCTCAAGACCAGCATGCACGCCAACATGCTGGCATGAGTGAGACACGGTCGCCTGGACGGGATACTGCTCCTTCTAACATAGTTAGAAGTCCGAGCATATCACGCTCCTCGCACCGTTCGCCACTGCCGCCCACCACTCCAGCAGAAGCTTTGGCGCGAGCTCAACTGCTCCTGGATTACCCTCCAGCGGAAGACAAGATCGACCAATGGAGGGCCACCATTCAGAGTCTCATCGGCTTTGCCAACGGCGACACTCCGCGGCAGCCAAGTGCATCGCGGCCGCGGCAGGACTCCAGGCACGAGCCGGTGGCGACGAAACCGGTGGGGGCGCAACCACCATGCACTCTCCACCCCGAAGGCCAAGATCGCCGACTCGTCGGATCCACCTCGACAGTGACTCCACCACATCATCAGATCCATGAGCTCGTCGCGATCAGCGCCAAGTTCTTCACGAACGACAGCAAGAAGACGCTCGTACTCGCATCGAGCACCGAAGAGAAGCGCGGCGTCAATCCGACAAGCGCGCTGGCCCCTCTGTTGACATGCATGTGCCAGGGGAACCAGGCGACTTGCCGTACGCGGTAGGTTACCCTGCGTTCACTCGTGAGCTGCGGCAAGTCCAGTGGCCCAGCACGAAGAATTTCAAGCCAGATGTACCAGAGAAGTACGACGGCAAGTCGCATCCATCGGAGTTCCTCAGCATCTACACCATCGTGGTGCAAGCTGCTGGGGGGTGGGACAACAAGATCCTTGCCAACTACTTCCCGCTGGTGCTCAAGCCCAATGTCAGATCCTGGCTCATGCACTTGCCGGACAACTCCATATCCACCTGGGCTAACTTGTGCCATCAGTTTGTCGGCGCCTTTACAGGCGGCCACAAGCCTCATGGCCAAGAGAGTGACCTTCATCTGCTCGCCCAGAAGGAAGGAGAGCCCCTGCGCAAGTACATTCAGAGATTCAGCCGCGTACAGCACAACATCCCAGATGTCCACCCTGCCGCGGTAATCAGCGCGTTCCATCAGAACGTTCGGAACCGCAGGATGCGAGAGGAGATGGCGATGTGCAAGATCAGAGATGTCAGTGAGCTATATGGCCTGGCCGACAAGTTTGCACGTGCTGAGGAAGGGAGGAAACTCCCCGGAGAGAATACAGGAGCAGCAGGATCTGATAGTGAGGAGACTGCCCCGACAAGGAAGAACCGACGGCGGAACAACAGGAAGAAGAAAGGCAAAGAGGTGCTGGTCGTTGAGCAGTCCGGCAAGAAGCCCAAAGCTGGTAGCTCCGGCAAGGAGGTTGCCGCAGATGTGGCAGTCGCCGACAAGCAGGACGACACCAACAAGCAATACTGCAAGATCCACCGCACCAAGGGCCATGACCTCCAGAGCTGCAAGAAGGTCGAGCAGCTTGTCGAGTAGCAAAAGGCTGAATACGAGCGACGCGACAAGGAGAAGGCCCAGGAAGGTGCTGGAAGAGCCAGCAAGAAACGTCCCGGCCGAGGAGGACGCCGCGGAAAGGCCAAGCAACGACAAGGAGACAGACCTCCCCGCGGCCGCGACAAGGATGAAGATGACGACGATGATGAAGATATGGATGATGACGAAACCGACGAGCAGGAGTTCCAGAAAGCCACAGAGGTCCTGTGCATTGACGGTGGTGCTTCTCTGCATACTTCACACCGCCAGCTCAAGTAGTGGGTGTGGGAAGTCAATGCGGCAGAACCACCCCTCGAGTCATGCAAGCCTCTGAAATGGTCCAGCACGCCTATCATCTTTGATATTGAGGACCACCCAGATCGCATAACTGCGGTCGGCTGCTTGCCGATGTTGGTTTCACCAACTATCCGCAACCTCAAGGTCACTAAGATGCTAGTTGACGGCGGGGCCGGCTTGAACCTGATCTCCGCCGCGGTACTCCAGAAGCTTCAGATCCCTGATGGCGAGCTCGAAGAGACCGGCACATTTCAAGGAATCAATCCGGGAAGGAGCAAGCCAAAGGGAAAGATCACGTTGCCGGTAACATTTGGCAGCGAGTTGAACTTCAGAACTGAGAGGGTCACTTTTGACGTTGCTGACTTTCCATTGCCTTATAATGGAATACTCGGCCGTCCAGCAGTTGCCAAGTTCATGGCAGCCTCTCACTATGCATACAACATACTGAAGATGCCAGGCCCGATAAGTGTCATCTCTGTCCCTGGCGACAAGAAGGATGCTCTTATCTGCGCCAACAAGATCTACCGGGAAGCAGCAGCTGCAGCAGATCGCAGATCACTTGCCGTTGAAGCTCCCGGGGCGAAGAAGAAGACCAAGTCCGGCAAGAGTTCTGATGCCCACTCCGGCAAGTGCACCTCTTCAGAGTGCTGCCCTACTGTCGAGGACGCACCATCAAGCTCCACCGGCAAGTGTAAGAAGACAATGGCAACTCCACCAGAGACCAATAAGGTGTCCGCCAAGGAGGACGGCACTGGTGGTACCTTCACCATTAGTGCCACTCTTGACCCTAAATAGGAAAGCACGCTCGTTGCTTTCCTGCGGGCGAATGTCGACGTGTTTGCGTGGCGACCGTCTGACATCCCCGGTGTTCCCAGGAAAGTAATCGAGCACCATCTTGCCGTCTGTCCTCATGCGCGGCCCGTCAAGCAGAAAGTCAGGAAACAGGCAGTGGAGCGCCAAGAATTCATCGCAGAAGAAATCAAGAAATTGGAAGCAGCAGGCCTTGTCAGAGGAGTGCTCCATCCTATGTGGTTGGCCAATCCTGTAGTCGTGCGCAAGGCAAACGGGAAATGGAGGCTTTGTATCGACTTTACCGATGTTAATAAAGCTTGTCCCAAAGACCCATTTCCCTTGCCGCGCATCCACCAGATTGTTGACTCCACAGCCGGATGTGACTTGCTATCATTTCTTGATGCATACTCAGGATACCATCAGATCTTCATGGCAGAAGAGGATGAGGAGAAGACCGCATTCATCACCCCATGTGGCACATATTGTTTCGTACGGATGCCCTTTGGTTTAAAGAATGCTGGTTCAACATTTGCAAGGGTAGTTCATGACGCTTTTGAGCCACAAATGCACAGAAATGTGGAAGCATACATGGATGGCATAGTGGTCAAGAGCAAGGACAAGGCAACTCTGATTCAAGATTTAGACGAAACCTTTGCAAATCTGCGCAGGATCAACCTCAAGCTTAACCCCGAGAGGTGTGTGTTTGGAGTCCCTTCCGGCAAGCTTCTTGGGTTCTTCATGTCTCAGCGGGGAATTGAAGCCAATACTGACAAGATCAAGGCCATTGAGCAGATTGAAGCACCAAAGCACGTCAAGGATGTACGAAGACTTGCCGGTTGCGTAGCTGCTCTCAGCAGGTTTATCTCTAGGTTTGCTGAGCGCGCCCTGCCATTTTTCAAAATATTGAAAAAGGCAGGTCCAATGAAATGGACTCCAGAAGCGGAGGCTGCGCTGCAGGACTTGAAGAGATACCTGTCCTCCACTCCAACACTTGTCGCACCTAAGCCACAAGAGAAGTTGCTGCTATATATAGCGGCAACCAATAAAAGTGGTTAGTGCTGCGTTAGTAGCGGAGAGGGAGGCGGATGATGAGCCAGCAACCATGGCAGAGGCATCCAGCGACAAGCAAGGGACTTCACCGGCAAGCTCTGGTCCCGACAAGGATGGATCTGCGCAGGAGCATGAGAAGATGCAGAAGAGAATGGTGCAGCGACCAGTTTACTTGTCAGTTCCCTTCTGCAGGGGGCTAGATCAAGGTACTCTGGTGTGCAGAAATTGCTTTTCGGCCTTCTCATGGCCTCGAGAAAGCTGCGCCATTACTTCCAAGCACATGAGATCACAGTCGTCACTCGTTTTCCGCTGAAGAGGATATTGCAAAATCCGGAAGCGACAGGAAGGATTGTCGAGTGGGCACTGGAACTGTCAAGCTTTGGCCTCAAGTTTGAAAGCACTTCAACTATCCAAAGCAGAGCATTGGCAGAGTTCATAGCAGAGTGGACGCCAACACAAGATGAAGAAATTCCAGAAACGAGCATCCCCGTCAAGGAACCAAACAAAGAGTGGCTGATGTACTTTGATGGTGCCTTCTCGCTGCAAGGCGCCGGCACGGGCGTGTTACTTGTTGCACCCACCGGAGAGCACCTCAAGTACATAGTACAGATGCACTTTCCCAAGGAGCAAGCAACGAACAATACTGCAGAGTATGAAGGATTGCTTGCCGGTCTCGGGATCGCAGCAGACCTTGGGATCAAGAAGCTCATTGTCAGGGGTGACTCACAGCTTGTCGTCCGCCAAGTGAACAAGAATTATCAGAGTCTGTTAATGGAGGCTTACGTTGATGAAGTGAGAAAGCTAGAAGAGCACTTTGACGGCCTACAGATGGAGCATGTTCCGAGAGCTCAGAACGACATTGCTGATGGCCTATCGAAGTGCGCCGCGCTTAAGTTACCTATGGAACCAGGGATCTTTGTGCTCAAGCTGACTCAACCGTCTGTAACACCATCCAATGGACAGAGCAAGAAGAGGAAGTTGATTTCTGGTGACTACTATCCGGTAGAGCTCCCCGAAGCCGCCACCAAGAAGGTCCCCAAGATCAACACCAAGGATGCTGAGGAGCAGTCTGCTTCGGCAAGCCTTAGGGTTTGTTCCGTTGAAGCAGACTCTCCCGACAAGTTTTGCTCCGACAAGCTTGCCGGGGAACGTCAAGCTCCGGCTGAGCCGCAGGTTCTCGCCGTCGAAGCGGATGTTCCCGCAGTAGCAGATGTGCCTTTGGTCCTTGTTGTCGAGCCGCAAGCTCCAGCATGGGCACAGCAGATTGTCCATTTCCTTCAGACAAGAGAACTTTCCGAAGAGCAAGAAGAAGCGGAAAGAGTAGCCCGACAGTCAAGTATGTACAAGTTTCTCGACAACACACTATACAGAAGAAGACTCAACGGTGTGAAATTGAAGTGTATTCACCGGGAAGACGGACAAAAGCTGTTGGCAGAGATACATGGAGACATATGTGGTCACAACATTGGCGCAAGAGCACTTGCCGGCAAAGCGTTCCGGCAAGGTTTCTTTTGGCCGACAGCCCTCGAGGATGCAACTGCACAAGTAACCAAGTGTGAAGCATGCCAGTTCCATTCCAAGTAGATACACCAGCCAGCTCAAGCTCTCCAGACGATCCCTTTATCCTGGCCATTTTCGGTCTGGGGGCTCGACATCCTCGGCCCTTTTCCCCGAGCTGTCGGGGGCTTTGAGTACTTGTACGTTGCGATCGACAAGTTCACAAAGTGGCCGGAAGTGGAACCAGTGAGGAAGGTGACAGCACAGTCAGCAGTCAAGTTCTCCAGGTCGATTGTGTGCCGTTTCGGGATCCCTAACAGGATCATCACCGACAACGGCACACAATTCACGAGCCGCACCTTCATGCAGTACGTCCAAGATCTTGGCGCCAAGGTCTGCTTCGCTTTTGTTGCTCATCCGATAAGCAACGGTCAAGCGGAGAGGGCAAATGCTGAAGTGCTGTGCGGGCTCAAGACCAGGACTTTCGACAGGCTGCACAAATGCGGAAAGAACTGGATTGAGGAGCTGCTGCTGGTTCTTTGGTCGATCAGGATGACGCCAAATTGAGGCACTGGCCAGACACCTTTTGCTCTAGTCTATGGAGCAGAGGCAGTTCTGCCCACGGAACTCGTATACGGGTCACCTCGAGTGCTCGCTTATGATGAGCTTGAGCAAGAGCAGCTGCGACAAGATGACGCGCTGCTCCTTGAGGAGGACCGTCTTCAGGCTGCTGTACGAGCTGCTCGATACCAGCAAGCTTTGCGCCGCTACCATAGCCGCAAAGTTAATGCCAGAAGTTTTGAGGAAGGTGACCTTGTTCTTCGGCGCGTTCAATCCGCCAAGAATTCCAACAAGTTGACGCCGAAGTGGGAAGGCCCTTACCGGGTGAAACGAGTCACTAGGCCTGGCGCTGTCCGCCTTGAGACCGAAGATGGCATTCCGGTGAGCAATTCCTGGAACATTGAGCATCTTCGTAAGTTTTACCCGTAGGGCGCGGTTGCCGGAACCCGTTCCGGCAACCACCTTTTGTACAAGTCTTGCCGATGTTGCATGTAATCCTTTGTACAAAGCCGGTCTCAGACCCCGTGCATAAATAAAGCGCATGTGCTCCGCACATCTTGTCAATTTCATGCCTTCTACTTTGTATTTGCATGTATTATCTGACACTTTGTGCATCACCTACCCCCGGTAAGCAATAACGAGCCGTAAGGCTCCATATCTTTATTTTCTCTTCTTTCTTTTTCTCAAAAAGGAAAGCAAGGTTCCCCCCCACACAAGTTTGCCGGAGGGAATGGAGAAGATAATGGTGTGGGCCGGGCCAGTCATCCATCAAGGAAGTTTCGCCTTACCGGAAAGCAAACGAGAGAAAAAAGCTAAGTTGCCAAAGTTTGAGCAATCAGTTTTAAATTTTTTAAGTTATTTTCCTTGAACGACCGTGCTTTGTATGGAAAACCTGTGCGCGGAGGAACCAACTCGTAGCTAGTTGCGCCCTTACTTTGTTTCGAGTCCGCTCAACAATTTAAGGGAGCTGTGACTAGTTGCGACAAGGTTTCTTGTCGGTAGCGGCACCGCCAGCAGGCTGCTGACGTCCCGCACTCAGCGCTCGCGGCTAAGGTGCCTGCGCCGGCAAGTTCCCTAAAAGCGTAGGGCAGAAACATACAAAGGAAGGAATCAAGTAAAGGAAATAACATAGCAAATCTCTACCCAAGATAGAGTTATATTACAAGATAGCTTGTCGCAGCTCTAACAGATTGTTCTCATGACATGACTAGCAGCGATAGGGAAAAAGAGAAAACGGGTGGCCTAATCTACACGATCGCCCTCAACCCTCTTGATTCCGCTCACCTTGTCCACAATGGGTGCGACAAGGGCCTTGAGCGCTTCCAGATCAGCATCCGGTGACAAGGACTTGAGGACGTTGGTGAAGTTGAGGCCTGGGTTGCGGAAGGCCACCTTTATCAGCACCTTCTGGAGAGCTCCTGCGCAGATCTTGCGTGACTCATCGGCCAGCTGCTTTGGGATCTTCTCCCGGAGTCGCTGGAGGGCCGTCGCCACGCCTTTGAAGAACAAGCTGAGCTTGGCGCTGGGTTGGAGGTGCTCGTCGGAGGAGTACCCGAGCTCCTCCATCCCCAGCTGCGCCAGCTCCCCGTCGATGGCGGCGGCAAGATCCACAAGACCTTCAGTCCAATGCTCCACAATCTCCCTGAAAGCATCGTGGGCGGCAGCAGCATTCGCCAGCAGTGCCTCGTCGGCCTTGATCTTCTCCAACAAGGCCACCTCCCGCTCCCTGGCGCCATCCAGCGTCTGAGTCAAAGTAGCCAACTTCAGCTCGAGATCTGCATTGGAATCCTTGGCGGCGCTGAGCTCCTTGCTCCTCTCAGCGAGAAGACCCTGCAGCTCGCCATGAGCGGCAGCATCCTTTTCGCTCTCACGCTTGAGCCCGGCAAGTTCCTCGCCGCTCACCCTGAGATCGGCTTCCAGTTGCGCCACCTTCGTCTCCAGCTCCTTCTTGGCGGCCTCGGCAGCTGCGGCAGCATCCCTTGCCTCCTTGAGAGCCCCGCCAATTGCTTGCTCGCGCGAGACAAGCTCCTCCTCGTGGCTGTCAAGGTTGACCTTGCGCTGCACCAACTCTCCCTCCTGCGCAAATAGATTTTCGGCGACAAGCCGTTGCTTCTCTTCAACTTCAGCCTTCTCGAGGAGGAAGGCTTTCCGCTCCTCGAGAAGTTGCTCCCGCTCCTCCGCCAGAGACCGGAGAGTTTCCTGCCTAAGACCCCGGAGCTCCTCAGCGCGCTTCTCAATATCCACTCCCGCCCTCGCGACAAGTGCTTCTCGGGACGCCAGCTTGGCTTGTCGGGCACGGTAGAGCGACAGCAGCTTCCGCAGCAGCCGCTCCTCCTTAGACTCGTCACTGCTGTTGCTTGGCGCGTCGACCAGCGTCAGCCCAGCGGAGGCGAGCACTTCTCCGTCCAAAATTTCTCCTTCGACCGGCGCCCTGGAGCTTGACGCCCAGGGAGCTTGATGAAGATACTGTCGCCGGCCTTCAAGTAGGTGCCGGACTGGGGCTCTTCGGAGCCTGGCGCTGCAGCATCGGCGGAGGGATCGGCGGTCGGCGTAGCGCCTGGCGCTCCTGCGGCCTCGGGGCCGTCAGTGCGATCGCCGGATCCCTCGCCTGCTTCTGCGGCGGCAGCCTTGGCGGCCTCTTCGCCGGCGGGATCATCAGCACCGGCCTCTTCTTCGGTGGCGGCGTCGTCGTCGTTGTTGCCGCGCGCGTTCTCCTCGCCGGCGGCCTCGGTTTCCATCGGCTCCGTGGCAGGTGGATCTGACAACCGAAGAGGGAAGAAAGGTCAAGCAAATATTCAAAAAGAAGATCAGAAGAAGAAGAACTCAAGGGAAGTTTTTCAGGCGGGAGGATTACCTGTGCTGGGATCTGCAGTCATGGTCTCAACCACCGGAGGATCACTGGCGCTGTCCCTTGCCGGAGAACTGCCCCTTGCCGGAGAATTCTCCCTTGCCGGAGAACGCTCCCTTGCCGGGGAATCCTCCCTTGGCGGTGTAGTCGAAGCAGATGGCACTTCGGGAGAGGCCTCCGGGCCCTCCTGGTGAGGCTGCTCTACTCCTACACAAACAAACAGACAGATATCAGCAAAAGAAGAGCACCCATGCGCGCCTGACAGCAGGAAGTAAACTATGTACTTACGTGGAGGGCTGCGCTGGGGGCTGCTTTGAGGAATGGTTGCCGGGTCCGACAAGGTGGTCTCGGACATGTCCTCTGCCATCGTGGTGGGGTCGTCCTCGATGACAATCACCGAGGCCTTGGCTCTCTTCGCCGCTCTCTGGGCCAGAGTTCTGAAAAGGAACAGGTTCAGAGTAAAGCAAATCAGATACAAGACAAAGACAGCAAGAATTGAAGAACTACAAGTACAGCAAGGAATCTTACTCTTCTTCTTCCTCGTCGGAGCTGAGCGCGGAGAGATCGAAGTCCGGCTCGCCTCCGGTGCGGCGAGGCGGAGGAGTAGGCTCCCTTGTCCGCTTGGCAGGAGCAGTGGTGGTGGACCGGGAAGACCCAGCTCCGGTTGCCGCAGCGGCGTGAGGCGCTCCCGCGGCAACAATGCTTGCCGCGGTAGAGCGTGTCGCGCGGCTCGGCGGCTGTTGACCCGTCTGCCGCCCCGCTACGTCCGAGGCCTTGTGGAGACGCCTTCTGGGTGGGGCTGGGGGCTCCGCCTGCGGCAAGCTGTCCGAAGGCTCGGGTCCGACAGGCTCTCCCTCGCCGGGCTCGCTCGGCTCAGCTTCAGGCCCGGCAAGCTCTTCCTCGCCGACGAACTCCTCTCGCTCGGCAAGGCTTGCCGCCTCTGCTGCCTCTGCCTCCTCCACGGTGAATCCAAACACGCCCGCGGCAGCGGCTGCTGCCGCCTCTTCCAGCCTGGTGGCGATGCGCTGCATCTCATCATCGGTGGTGTCGCAGGTGAGGCTCTTCTGCTCATCAGCGCGGACCGGCACTTCTACCAGGCCGTCAAAGAAATCCCGCACGACGTCGTCTGCAGGCTCTTGCCAAGTCGGGACGATTCCGTGTGAGTCGCACAGCGGCATCATTGCGTGGATGCGGTCGAGCGAAGAATTGTTGCACAGCGGAACAACATCCCGCGGCAACATGAATGGATGCTGGGGATCACGCTTGAACAGCTCCAGGAGCATCGCGTCCAGCTCCAGGACAGTGAAGTTAAAGTTGAGGCCCGGGCGCAGCCTCATGATATCCGGCGAGTTCTGGAACTCCCAGGCGGGTCTCCCCCTCTCCTCCAAGGGGGCGATGCGGCGGCGAAGGAAATCTGCGCCAACAGCGCCTATAGTGAGCCCGGCAAGCCTGAGGCGAAGGATACGGGTGACGGCAATCTTCAACCTATCATCTTCCGGGGCCATGTTGCTCCAATCGTTGCCGCGTACTACTGGGGCTTGGCGCAGGGCGGTAAATGGCTGCGGGTTCTCCTCAACAATCCAGCACCACTCTGCTCTCCATTCTTCCCATTTGCTGCGGAGCTCTCCCTCCAGATAAGCATCCTTCTTGCCAATTCTCGAGATCCAAGCGATTCCGCCAGCAAGGGGCTCTCCTCTCTCGACTCGGGGCATAAAGAAGTGGCGGAAGAGGGCTACGTTTGGGTGGACTCCGACAAAGTTTTCGCATAGATGTGCGAAAACTGCCATGGTCAGGACAGCATTGGGGGTGAAGTCAAGGAGGCGGAACCCGTAGGTGTTCATGATGTCACAGAAAAATTCAGAGTAGGGTGGGCAGAGCCCGCAGTAGAAGAACATCGCAAAGAAGGGATACCCGTTCGGAGCCAGTCTCGAAGCGGTAGCCGGGAGTACCTTCATGCGCGGATGCGCTCGCGTCTCCGTCGACCAGAAAAGGTAGTAGTACTCCCTCAGCTCCTTTGCGTCAAGCTGAGGGGGGAAGATGGCCCGCTCCTTTCGCAACGCCGCGAGCCGCTACGCCTCGGCCGACTTCACGCCCTTCCCCTTGTCGGCTTTCGGAGCCATGGCGGAGGTGGCGGGGGAGATCGACGGTGTTGGTGGCGCCGGTGGCGATGGGGGGCGGAGCGCTGCTCTCTTTGGATTTTGAGAAGAAGGGAGGAGCGGCGGAGATTTTCGAGAATGGAGTAACAACCGGCGAAGTGAGCAAATTGCCCCTGTTTCCCCTGCTTATAAAGAGGGAGGGGGCGGACGTTTCGCCCTTCCGAATAAAGAAACCACCCACGATCTCTCCCACGATGTCTCATTCAACACGTGCCGTTCGGGGAGGGTGCGGTGGATACGGAGTAAGATATGGCGTGACCCAGGCCGCGCGTGCCCGTGCTCGGCTTTGGGCCTGGCCCAACAGCGCTCGGCACCGTGTGTGGCCCAGGCCCGGGGGCTCCTGTCGGTGTACTAGAGTAGGGGTACCCTAGTATCCCGAACTTGTGCACGGGCAGTTGCAGCACCCCGCGGCAAAGCTTGCCGGGTGACCGCCAAGGTCCTCCGTGGTTCCTTTGGAGCCATTCAAGAACAAAGTATTCAAGCCAAGGAGACAAGGCCCCGGCAAGAGGAGCTTGCCGGGAAGGCCAACCAAGGCATCGCAAGGAACTTGCCGCGATGCACCGTGCGTCCCAGCAAGGCCCGGTGGGCGACAAGCTTCCGGGCGCGGCAAGGCAACGGCCGCGGCAAGGCGCTTGCCGCGGCAGGCAACCACTCTGTACCCACGCTCCAGCACATCCACCAACGTGTCGCCTTGGGGCCTTTACAGGCGCGCGTGGCGAGAGGCTGTGCAGCCAGCGGTGCGCGGTGGCATGCGACGCTGACAAGTTTGCCATCGGTGGCGAGCGGTGGCGTCCCCGACGGCCCTTTTCTGCACTGTTTGAGCGACGCAGACGGGCATTTAATGCCCTTGTCCCCTGCCGTCAGGGTTAGGTAGGATGTACTGTGCAGGTAGCTGTACCAACCACCCCTCTTTTTCCATTTTTACCCTTGTCTACGTTGCCACCTTTCGGTGACCCCTTGTGCGTATAAAAGGAGGCCCATGCGCAACGTAGAGGAGGTTCGTTCAGTTCGAACCCAGAAAATCACACACGCTTGGTCTCATTAGCAGCTAGAGTGTACTGTAGCACTCAGCGCTCTTGAGCAAGAACACAATACAATCAGACAAGCAGCAGTAGGGGTATTATCTCTCCGGAGAGCTCCGAAGCTGGGTAAACTGCTTGTGTGCTTCGCCTCGATCCGCTCTTCGTGTGATCTCCGCCCCCCGCCGAACCGAAAGGGGCTCGGTCCGCCGGTCCCATAGGTGTTCGTGGATCAGCTTCCCCGACAGCCTCTCTCCTCCTCCACACATATACCAGCCATTGTACCTCTATAGTTAATTGGGCCTCCCTCTTCCCCCACCACACACCGATAGTCGAGCGCTGCAGGTAGGTATCCATGCCACAGAGACAAACTGCACATGTCCCCTCTCACATTCCAGTAGGCCAGCCACTCTATATCTTTGACGTGGGCACACACAAATTCGATGGCACTCTTTATCGATCGCACGCGCGCGCACACACACACACATCACCCCTCTCTTCGATTCTATGGACACCTCAAGCTGATGATACCTCCACTCTCCTCTCGTGGATCGCCCCCTCTATATATATGTTATATCCAGGACTATATTTCACACACATTACATATGTTACATTCTTTGATTGTCTCCCCCCCCCCCAAAAAAAGAACTCTCACAAACCCACACACTATATCTCTCTAGGTTTGTATCTCTCTCACACAACCCCACGTAGGTGGTGTACGTATACAAGAAGAGAATAGGTGCACCGTGCACGTACTCACGCTTCGTGCCCAGCCACACCCGCGCGGGTACACGGTGGAGCTCATTTCTTTACGAAATGGCAGCCCACGTGCTAATTTGAATGCCTGTAGCGGTTGTTTACCTAGGGAGGTCGTGTACCATGCGTGCACGAAACAAGGTTCGACTTGACGCTTGCCGCATTATTTTTAAATAAAGTTATAGCGCTCAATGGCACGTACACAGAATATTAAACGATTTTTATGGAGAAAAAGGTAGTCCACTCCACTATATACAATGGAGCCTGCCTGCTTGGTTTGTCGCTCTTCAGAGTATCTCACACAAGGCTGCGGTGGCCTCTCTCTCTCTCTCACCGTTGGTCACTGATCCGGCAGCATCCCGTCCACCGGGGGAAAGGGAGTGTGGTGGCCTCTCTCTCTCTCTCTCTCTCTCTCTCTCACACACACACACACCGTTGGTCACTGATCCGGCCGCATCCCGTCCGCCGGGGGAAAGGGAGGAAGTGCATCATTTCTCTGTTCGACGGTGCCGAGGCAGCACGTCCCGATCTGCGGTACATGCCATTCTCTCTGACCAAGCTCCGACGCGGCAGGGCCCATGCCACCTGCTCGCTGCTGCAGTATGGGCAGATTCCACCCGCCGCCGCTCACCTAGTTACATCCCGACGACCTCCAGGTATCCCCTCCGGCCTTGCTCCAATGCCCGTCTTCCCACGTCGCTGCATGTGAATCTTCCATAGTTCTTTGCCCAAAACGTAGCTCGTCCGGCATACTTTCCATATTAGAATCTCGTCCTCACACTGTTTTAGACAAACACAACCGTGTTCTTATCTTCCCTTAGGACAAGGAATATGCTTCTTTTTTGTCGTCGCATGTGTCATCAACTGTTACTGGCCAGTAATTGTTTCCTTTCTACCTCTTGTTTGCAAACAGGGCTATCCATTTCACCTCGTTGCTATTGCGACCTTTTGGTGAACTGCACAAATCACTTTTTTCTTAAGAGTGTTTTGTGCAGTTGTACTAAAATGTCACATGGGCAACATCTCTACATTTCAGTGCAACTGCACAAAGGGGGATTTGTTTTGCTCTATCCTCCTCATCCAACTCCGAGCCTAATGTTCTCCAACTAGTTAGTGTTAAGAGAGACTGCAAAGGTGACCGGCTTCTATTTGTGTGTTTATTGTTTCATCACCAGTCCTCTATTATCGTAATCACACTTAATATCTTTGGAACACGGAAGCTCAGCTCTATTTTAGTGGAACTGCAAAAAATGATCGGAATGTTGGATGCTCCATGTCGGTGTCAAAACCAGCGGATCTCGGGTAGGGGGTCCCGAACTGTGCATCTAGGCGGATGGTAACAGCAGACGAGGGACACGATGTTTTTACCCAGGTTCGGGCCCTCTTGATGTAGGTAAAACCCTACGTCCTGCTTGATTAATATTGATGATGTGGGTTACAAGAGTAGATCTACCATGAGATCAAGGAGGCTAAACCCTAGAAGCTAGCCTATGGTATGATTGTTGTTCGTCCTATGGACTACAGCCATCCGGTTTATATAGACACCGGAGAGGGCTAGGGTTACACAGAGTCGGTTACAAAGGTAGGAGATCTACATATCCGTATCGCCAAGCTTTCCTTCCACGCCAAGGAAAGTCCCATCCGGACACGGGACGAAGTCTTCAATCTTGTATCTTCATAGTCTTGGAGTCCGGCCGATGATGATAGTTCGGCTATCCGGACACCCCCTAGTCCGGAACTCCCTCAGTAGCCCCTGAACTAGGCTTCAATGACGACGAGTCCGGCACGCATATTGTCTTCGGCATTGCAAGGCGGGTTCCTCCTCCGAATAATTTATAGAAGATTGTGAACACCAGGATAGTGTCCGGCTCTGCAAAAATAAATTCCACATACCACCGTAGAGAGAATAACATTACACAAGATCAATCTGCTGACGCTTTCTGTAGCGTGACGTCACACCACTCCCAAGCCTTTGCTTGAATTGTTTTTATTGTTCCACCTCAGCGCGTTCAGCGAGGCGGTTTCCTTGGCACGTCTTGTCGATGCAGAGATCGTGTTCCCCTTATTCCGGGATTCTCATCAATACGGACGTGGGTAACCCAACCGCGCCATTGATTGTGACGCTTGGGAGATAAGCGAGTTTTACTAGGCCGGTGGGGACGCCTGTTTCTGTCCGCCCATATAAGGGGATAAAGATCCAACCCTTTTACCTGCGCCTTCTTCCTCCTTAGCTTATCCATCTCCGCGAACTCGAGCTCCAGCGCCCAAGTCCGCACCTCTTACCCCAACCTTCTCCAACCATGTCCGGAGCGGGAGGCAAGTGGATGGCCTCCTCCATCACGGAGGGGCAGATCCAGAAGCTGCGCGACACCGGATACTTGTCCAGCGACATTGCGCATCGGCTCCCCGACGAGGGAGAGCTCATTCCCACCCCCAGGCCCCATGAGAGGGTAGTGTTTCTTCCCCATTTCCTCCGCGGACTGGGCTTCCCACTTCATCCCTTCGTCCGGGGGCTCATGTTCTACTACGGCCTAGATTTCCATGATCTGGCCCCGAATTTCATCCTCAACATCTCGGCGTTTATCGTCGTGTGCGAGGCCTTCCTCTGCATCCAGCCCCACTTCGGCTTGTGGCTCAAGACCTTCAGTGTCAAGCCGAAGGTTGTGAAGGGCAGCCAAGCGGAGTGCGGAGGCGCCATGGTGGGCAGGATGTCCCATGTTACGTGGCTGGAAGGCACTTTCGTGGAAACCATCAAGGGGTGGCAATCAGGGTGGTTCTACATCACCGAGCCGCGCAACACCGATTGGGCAGCGGCCCCCGAATTCAGATCCGGCATCCCTACACGGCTCACCTCCTGGAAAGAGAGCGACCTGATTTGGGGGAATTCGGAGGAGCTGACCGGACTCCAAGCCTGTATCCAGAAGCTGGTGGACAAGAAGCTCAAGCTTGTCAACGTAGTCTAGGTCATGGTCATCCGCCGGATTCTCCCGTGCCAACGACGGGGTTTCAACATGTGGGAGTTCGATCCGGTGCAGCACCAGACCCTGAGCGGGCTCTTCGACATTACGTACGAAGATGTCTGGAAGGTGCTGTTCAAGGGCGCCGAAGCTCCCGCATCCGCTACCGAAGATCGCGGATTCCGCTCGCAGCGGCCGGCTGACGAGGTAAGTGATTTTGCCACCTATTTTCCATAGTTTGACTCTATGCGGGATCTAAACTCCCTTTCCTTTGACAGGACTGGCTGAAGAAGGCCACACAGACTATCTGTCCGGCCTCATTGCCAGAGGATCCAGCGGACGCCCGCCTAATGGGGCTGCTGGCTCCGGCACCCCACGTTGTGCCGGAGAAGAAGGCCAAGAAGAAGGACACGGGGACTCGGAAGAGTTCCCGTTTTCAGGTGCTATCGGATGATGCATCCGAGGCCGACTCCTCCCACCAAGGCGAGGAGGAGAAGAAGAAAGCCTCTCCCCTAGCGGGGGAGGGAAGAAAAGGAAGGCCTCCCCAACAAGGGAGGCCGAAGGGTCCAAGAGGGGAAAAACTCTTCCCCCGGACCGCTCCGCCAACGCCAGTGACGACGACGAGGACTGGCCTCCAAGGGCCAAGCCCCTGGCGAGATCGTAAGTATCCGGACTCCCGAATAACTTTAAGGTTTTTTCTTTTCGCCACATAATGTATTTCTAATGCCGCATACAACCCTGCAGTCCGCCCAAGGATGATCTTCCCGTTTTGTCGAGCGGGTCCCTGGGTGCGTCGGATATGGATTCCCTTCCGACTGCCTCCACCCCTCGTGCCGCGGACGATGCCGAGGTGGGGTCCCAGGGAGGGGCCTACCAGGAGGAGGAGGCCCCGGAGGTGTCGCAGGACAACCTCCCAGACTTTGCACCGGACTCAGCCCCGGAGGCCACAGTGGCTCCGGAGTCCGGCGGGCGACCCCTTCGTGAGAAGGGCAAGACCGCGATGCTGGCTGCCTCCGTCCAACCGGAGGTGCCGGACAATTTGCTGGAGGCGCTCAATGGCGCCTCCATCGAAGAGGAACACCACACTGTTATGAGTGCGGTGATTCAGAAGGTTCAGCTCGCCAAGAGCGGGCTGACCGAAGCCTGCAGCAGCCTTCTAACAGGCTTTGAGGTAAGAATTTGAATATATGTAAATGGTACCGCATAGACAGTAGCCCCTGATGCTCGGTTCGGTGTTCGGAAAGAAAAGCCGGACTGAGGATCTTTAGAAAGATAAACGCAGGAGTCATGAAAATATGTCAATATGGGATTGCAGGCTGTGCTGCTGACCTCCGCCGCACTAACTGCGGAGGTCAATACTTTGAAGGAAAACCTCGAGCGGTCCGAGAACGAGCTCGGCCGTGCCAAGAAGCAGCTCGAGGAAAAAGAAGGTGAGTAATCCTTATGAAAATTGTACCTTACAAAAAAGGATTTAGTTGCAAGAAAAATGACAAGGATAACTTGGGTGTTGCAGGGGCCACTAACGAGGTGGCAACCCTGAAAGAGGCGGTGGCCGCGGCCGAATGCAATGCGGCTGCGGAGTGCACCGAGCGAGAGAAATAGGAGGCGCGGGTGGCGGAGGTACAGCAAGAGCTCCAGGATCTCGTGAAGAAACATGAGAGCCTGGAGTGTGACTCGAAGACTCGAGAGTCTGAGCTTGCAACGGCTCTTGAGAGTGCCAAAGCCGCTAAGGCCGAAGCCTACAAGGCCCTCCAGGAGATCGAGGCGATAAAGAAAATAGCAGCGGGTAAGGCATTTTTCATGCAAAGTAAGCATGTGAGTGTTAATTACCTGTCGCTTACCCGAATTCGGAGCTCTCCAGGAGCGTTCGCAGATCTTCCTCGCAGCGTGTCCGATGCTGCCGCATTCTACCGGGCCGAGGAGGGGAGCTCGACGGAGAAGGTCTTCTGGTCTCAGTATGCTAAGGCCGGACATCCGGTGCCCCTTAGCGACCAGCTGAAGCAGCTGGTCGAGCTTCACAAGGCGGCCGAACAGGCCATGAAGGGCCTCATAGTTCGGCTGTGGCCTAAGGAGGCTATGCCTGGGAGCTACTTCGGCCTGGTGCGGCGGCTGGTGGATGCGTGCCCGTGGCTTGAAGTTATCAAGCACTCCGCCTGTATTGAGGGTGCCCGTCGGGCCCTTGCCCGCGCAAAGGTGCATTGGGGCAAGATGGATGCCCAGAAGCTTGTGACAGACCCCCCACCAGAGGGCAAGGAGCATCACACGCTTGAGATGTATTATAAGAGTGTGCTGAAGGGCGCCCGCACTATTGCGGGTGAGTGCTCCAAAGATGTAATATTTGAGTAGACTCGCATGTTGTTATCCTGTGCGCTGAAAACTTGGTTCATATGCGCTAAGCAACGCTTGCTAATTTAAAATATTACCTTCTGTGCGGCTGTTTATCAAATCTGAGAGATGGCAAGTCGTCGGCTTCAGCCCCCATGCCACGAGTGCTGGGGTGTTCGGGATAAACTCGAGCGCTCTTGTTCCCATTTTTGGGTCCATCTAGGGAGGCGCTCGACACAGCGAACAAGGCAACCGGACTTATAATGCTTGAACACTCTCACTTAGCCATAGAATTCTATATTTTTAAATTTCGGCGAAGCCCCTAGTCTTCGGAAGGCCGAATTTGGGGCGCTATCCATGCCTTGGCCGGACAGTATCCGGCTCCTCGCTCTAAGCGGCATAAGTCTTTAAGGACTCGCAAAAAACCTCTCGAACAGCGACCGGCTCTCGCCTCATCATGACGGTCAGTTTTAGCTTTCTCCACTGAGGCGTTAACCCAGCTCAACTGGGGCGCAATCGCAGTGGTTCTCCCAGTGCTACCTTAGCCGATAGAACGGAACGTAAGGTACCAAAACATGGGAGCCGGGCAAACCCAACTATTGACCCAAGACATGATTCGGAGCCGATGCATATAGTGCTATAAGTTCGGGGTGCCGCACTTGTGAAAGTGTTCGGACTCATCACACCGTAATGCGGGAAACATAAGCCCCTGGTGTATATTAGCCGTACCAAAGTGTACGGATGCAACATGCCGTGAATGAACATGTGTATGAAAAAGAAATGCAATTATAAGCAAAAAGGTGCTGCATTGTTTTATTCAATAAGTGCTGCTACGAATGCAGAATGATACAAATAGTGCGATAAGCAAGGTATAGGACTGTTAAATATGTCCCCCTCCAGGGGTGGGCTGCAGATTGGTGTATAAAAATGCTCGTAATGGAGACCACCTGTATATTCGTTGTAGCCTTTATCCTTCCCTTGCTGTTGCATCGTGAGTTCGGCAGGCCTGCTGCCGGACAGGGCCTCTGACAAATGGAGTCCTGTGGGTAAAAAATAAAAGGTAAAAAGAAAAGAAAAAGAAAGACAAACTTGAGAGCCCCTGGTGTGGTTGAGCCGCAGTCTGGGTTTATCGTGGTCGTGCCCCTCTCCCCATGTCCATGGTATCTTCAGAGCATAATGGTGTACGCGAAGAACCTGCTTTGACGTTTCACAGGAGCTGGGGTTGGGGCCGCACTGCTACGCGTGCTCGGAACGTGCCAGGTGGTCTTGTTGTAAGTTACTCCGGGCGCGCTTAGCTATGTCCGGCCGCTTAACGGCCGGACTCGAGAATTGCCTTAAGAGGCTGTATTGCACTTCTGCTGCGAGAGCCGCTGTATGTTCCTCCGTGCGGAGAGAACGTTCAGTGTTTCCGTTGACCGTGATGACTCCTCGAGGGCCTGGCATCTTGAGCTTGAGGTATGCATAGTGCGGCACCGCGTTGAACTTTGCAAACGCGGTACATCCGAGCAAGGCATGATAGCCGCTGCGGAACGGGACTATGTCAAAGATTATCTCCTCGCTTCGGAAGTTATTCGGGGATCCGAAGACCACTTCCAGTGTAATTGAGCATGTACAATTGGCTTCTACACCTGGTATGACGCCTTTAAAGGTCGTTTTGGTAGGTTTAATCCTTGAGGGGTCTATGCCCATTTTGCGCACTGTATCCTGGTAAAGCAGGTTCAGGCTGCTGCCGCCGTCCATCAGGACTCTTGTTAGGGGAAATCCATCGACGATTGGGTCTAAGACCAGTGCGGCGAACCGCCATGGCGGATGCTGGTGGGGTGGTCCCTTCGGTCAAAAGTGATTGGGCAGGAGGACCATGGATTGAACTTCGGGGCAACTGGCTCCATCGCGTAGACATCCCTGAGTGCACGCTTCCGCTCCCTTTTGGGTATGTGCGTTGCGTATATCATGTTCACCGTCCGCACCTGTGGAGGGAAACCCTTCTGTCCTCTATTGTTCGGTGGTTGGGTCTCGTCCTCGTCATCGCTATGCAGACCCTTGTCATTGTTTTCGGCAATTAACTTGCTTGCCTGCTTGAATACCCAATAGTCTCGGTTGGTATGGTTAGGTGGCTTTTCGGGGGTGCCGTGTATCTGGCACAAGCGGTCGAGTATTCGGTCCAAATTGGACGGACCCGGAGTAGTTTGTTTGAATGGCTTTTTCCGCTTACCGGGTTTAGAGCCTCTGAATCCGGCATTGACTGCCGTATCCTCACCATTGTCGCTGTTAATGCGGCGTTTGTTTTTGTTATGATGCTGGATGCCATTTCGGTCCTTGAAATCCGGACTGCCAGAATTTTTGCTGAGGTTGTTGATGCGTGCTAGCCAGCTATCCTCACCCGTGTAGAAGGGTCATGAGTGATGTGAGGGCTGCCATGGATTTTGGCTTTTCCTGTCCCAGGTGCCGGGCAAGCCACTCGTCGCGGATGTTATGCTTGAAGGCTGCGAGTGCCTCCGCGTCCGGACAGTCGACGATTTGGTTTTTCTTGGTTAGGAACCGTGTCCAGAATTGTTTGGCCGATTCGTCTGGCTGCTGAATTATGTGGCTTAGGTCATTAGCGTCTGGTGGTCGCACATAAGTGCCCTGGAAGTTATCGAGGAATGCGGCTTCCAGGTCCTCCCAACTCCCAATTGACTCTGTTGGCAAGGTGTTGAGCCAATGCCGGGCTGGTCCTTTAAGCTTGAGGGGGAGGTATTTGATGGCGTGAAGATCGTCACCGCGGGACATGTGGATGTGAAGGAGATAATCTTCGATCCAAACCACGGGGTCTGTTGTGCCATCATAAGATTCAATATTGACGGGTTTAAACCCTTCGGGGATTTGATGATCCATTACTTCATCTGTGAAGCATAGTGGGTGTGCGGCGCCTCTGTACTCGGCGATATCACGACGGAGCTCAAGGGAGCTTGGTCTATTTTGTTCGGCCCGGCCGGACTTACTGTGTCCAGCGCGACGGTTGTCGTCACGTATCGTGGGACGCCCACGTGATCCATAGATCGATCTTGATTGTCTTGCCTTATCCTCCAATATATCTCGCAAGTTCGGACTGTTCCCCTGTGGCCGTGTGCTTTTCGAGCGATGCCGGGGTACGGGTCTAGTGAAGGGCCTAGAGGCCTCTCTGTCGTGACCACGGGCTGGTCGGTCAACCGTATTGTCTCCTGGTGATGCGGGTTCGTAAGCCTCCTCCTCTAATCGGGGGAGCAGCTTGCGTTTAGGGTAGCTTTTGGAGGGGCGTTCGAGCTCATGCTCTTCGGCCGCGAGGACTTCAGTCCATCTGTCGGCTAGCAGATCCTGATCAGCTCTAAGTTGTTGCTGCTTTTTCTTGAGGCTGTTTGCTGTGGCCATAAGCCTGCGTTTAAAACGCTCTTGTTCGACGGGATCCTCAGGCACGATGAATTCGTCATCGTCGAGGCTCGCTTCATCTCCGGAGGGAGGTGTATAATCCTCTGCCTCTTCTTCTGCCGCTCCTTCATAAGGGATGGCGTCTCCGTCCTCCTGCGCTGCATCTTGCTGGAGTGGTTGTCTTCGGCATTGTCCGGTGTATTATTGTCTCCGGTGCCGGAGTCTTCATTCTTGCTGTGGCGAGATTTAGAGCGGCGCCGCTGACGTCGGCGCTTTAGCTGCTTTTTGGAGGGGTCATCCTCCTCTGTTCCTTCGCCATTCCCATCTTTTCGGATATCCACCATGTATATGTCATATGATGAGGTGGCTGTCCAGTGCCCCGTAGGCGCTGGTTCTTGGTCGTCTCCGGCATCGTCGTCCTTACCGTCGATGTCCTCAGAGTCGTAGTCTAGCATGTTGGTTAAATCGTCGACAGCGGCTACCAAGTGGGTGGTGGGTGGGCTTTGAATTTCTTCATCGTCCGCATCCCAACCATCCTGACCACAGTCCGGCCAGGGTTCTCCTGATAACGAGAGATATTTTAGCGAACTCAAGATGTCGCCGAAAGGTGAGTGTTGAAAGACGTCCGCTGTGGTGAACTCCGTGATCGGCGCCCAATCGGATTCGATCAGGGCGGCTGCGGGGGGCTTGGAGTCCGGCGAGGAGTCCGGCACCTTGGAGTCACGAGCTTTATGAGGGACAAAGTCAGTGTTCGGCTCTATCGCCGTAGAGGTTGCAGCACCCGAGGCGATGTCTAGCCATCCGTCCTGGATCTGCGCGGCCGACTCCGAATTGAGGATCGGAGCGGGCTCGAGTGCGGCCTCCAGGGTAGTGTCCGGCGGCAGAGCTAAATCATGCTCGAATCCGGCGAAGATCAAGTCCCCGCGGATGTCAGCCGTGAAGTTCAAACTTCCAAATCTGACCTGACGGCCAGGGGCGTAACTTTCGACCTGCTCTAGATGGCCAAGCGAATTGGCCCGTAGTGCAAAGCCGCCGAATACGAAGATCTGTCCGGGGAGGAAGGTCTCACCCTGGACTGCATCGTTGATGATGATCGAAGATGCCATCGAGCCTATCGGTGACGACACAGAGGAACTCTCAATGAAAGCACCAATGTCGGTGTCAAAACCGGCGGATCTCGGGTAGGGGGTCCCGAACTGTGCGTCTAGGCGGATGGTAACAGGAGACGAGGGACACGATGTTTTTACCCAGGTTCGGGCCCTCTTGATGGAGGTAAAACCCTACATCCTGCTTGATTAATATTGATGATGTGGGTTACAAGAGTAGATCTACCACGAGATCAAGGAGGCTAAACCCTAGAAGCTAGCCTATGGTATGATTGTTGTTCGTCCTATGGACTACAGCCATCCGGTTTATATAGACACCGGAGAGGGCTAGGGTTACACAGAGTCGGTTACAAAGGTAGGAGATCTACATATCCGTATCACCAAGCTTGCCTTCCACGCCAAGGAAAGTCCCATCCGGACACGGGACGAAGTCTTCAATCTTGTATCTTCATAGTCTTGGAGTCCGGCCGATGATGATAGTTCGGCTATCCAGACACCCCCTAGTCCGGAACTCCCTCACTCCAGATAGCTACTTTTTTTCCCAACATGCCTTGTTGATTTAGACAGAGCTGGGGGGACGTCGCTGCCAATGAAAGCATGGATCAATTTTAATTTAACACCTTCTCACAACTCTGTCTTCAGTTGTGATGTAAATATTAGCTTTGATCTGCTAATAATTGACATGCATTAGCAAGGAAGTTAGTTTTTTATTGTTTCCGAAAGAGCATCGATGGCAAGACACACGAAACAAAAGCTGAAAGCTCACACCATTATACAATTTCATGTCGCTGGAAAATTATTTTTATAGTACATCAATTATGTAAACAAATGATGGAAGCTTGATAGCATTGCCCAAAAGCCTCTTCAGCATCCGGGTCCATGTGCCATGCACAAAATTATACTCCTTCGTTCCTAAATATTTGTCTTTTTACAAATTTTAAATGGGCATATTTTGGAGTGTAGATTCACTCATTTTGCTTCGTATGTGTACTCCCTCCGTTCCTAAATACTCTATTCATCTTTCTAGAGATTTCAACAAGTGACTACATGCGGAGCAAAATGAGTGAATCTACACTCTAAAATATGTCTATATACATCCGTATGTAGTAGTCCATTTGAATCTCTAAAAAGACAAATATTTGAGTAGTCACTCGGTGAAATCTCTAGAAAGACAAATACTTCGGAGTATATTTAAAAACCGAGGGGGTAGTGCACAACCGCATGGGAGACTCAGCCTAGTCGTTGCGCCGCATTAATAGTGAGTAATGAGCAGTCAAATCACAAGCCCCACCTTTCCCACTGTAAGTTGCTCGGAAGAAGCAACCATCAATATGCTCTTCTTTGAATCCGCTCATACTACTCCATCCGTCACTGTTTATAGAGCATGCTTCAGAAAAAAGAAAAAAAATATGTGGGACCAAGGCGACTAGCGATCGACCTGAAAAATAGCATTGGTAGTTATAGCATGGCATCTATTACTAGAGGGAATAATGCGTACACATCTGCATGCAATGCTTCCACCTCGGGTACACACATGCATGCACATACTCCACTCCGTAGTAGTACTCCCTCCTTCCCGGTTTATAGTGCTCAATTCAAAAATCTCACCAATCAAGGTAGATGGCGAGTGGTGGAATACCTTTTGTAGTTTTGCGAAAGCACCTAATTAATGCTCTTGTTTTCCTCAAAAAATTATGTTTATCAATGCATTAATTGCAATGCATGCATGCATGAAGTACATGCATTGGTCAACTTTCTCTTAATACTTGCATGCAATTATTTAATGCATCCTTGGAATCTGAACATGTGATGGAAAACAACCAAATTGAGCCTTATAAAATAGAAAAACTAAAATTTGGAGATAAGCCCTATAAACCGGAAAGAAGGGAGTACATCGAGAGAAAATTGTGGACTTGATTGCGGTTACCACGCCGTAATAAATTGAGCATTAAACCAAACATGTCTAAAGTCTCTCTGGTGGTGGAAATGCAGTGAGAGAAATGCATCATAATGAAGCGTGTCCTGTAAACTGTGACGGAGGGAGGAGTAATATGAAGGTGGAAAACCAAGTACGCGTATGGCCAGCCGGTCAATGCACCTCCTCTTGGCACATCACTGACATGTGGGACAGGAGTGTGAGCAAACCGAACTCAATTGACGGCAAAGAGCCAACCCGCCATTCCTTGAGAGAGACGAGGAGCGAGAACACACAAACGGGCTCCCACGGAGGCCAAGATATATTCGAGCATGGTTGGTTGATCGATATCATCATTACATGTTGGGCTACCGTTTTCCGCCCTTCTCTGGAATAAATGTGTACTTTATCAGAGATAAAAAAATAAGAGTACAGATGCTCCACCATGTGGTTCTAGTAGTAGTACTACTTGTACTACTGCGCTTGGCTCTTCGCCTCTTCATGAAGTCGAACAATGATGGTACTCCGCATGTTGGGTACTGTAGTGTATGCCTCTGACAATCTGACACCGAATGGACTGATGCATGTCCACCGAGGGTAGGTTGCATTAGTCAAAAGGCGTAAGCGAGCTTCACCTTGTCCTGCAAGCTTCTCCTCGTTCTACGAGTTGACGGGACACACCAAAAAGTAGTGCTAGTCCATACTCCCTCCTTTCCTGTCAATATGGCTTAATCTTTTTTGTGGGTAAATGAGAGAGCTTTATTCATATATCTTAGGACGATCAGCCAAGACACTAGTCACTAGGAAGCGAGGTACCCTGCAAAAAAAAGAAGTAGGAAGCGAGGTGTTTCATCAAGCCAGCTCTCGGCCACATTCAAAGTGCAGCAAGAACGGTTCGCATGAAGATGCGCCGCAAGGTTTGCTGACCTGTTTACATGCTCAATAACAAAAAAAAGAGGAAATATTACCGAGTGCTCCTATTTGTAACAGGACATGAGCCAGGATTAAGCGAGAATTGTGTCGAGTGTTCCATGCAATCAACTTCCATTATCACATGCGAGAACCCTCGAAGAGAACCAAATGTGTTGAAGATTGCTTTATCACATTTTAAAATCATAATAAGAGTGCTGACGCTCCTCCATCTGGTTCCTAGTACTAGTATAGTACATACCTCTATAGACTATAGTAGTAGTACTAGTACTACTAGTAAACTTTGCGCTTGGCTGTTCGCCTATTCGGGAAATCAAACAATAATAGTACTAGTAGTATAGTGTATGCTTCTGGCAGTCTGACATCGAATTAACTGTTGCACGTCCACCGCCTGAGCGAGGGATAGCTTGCATTAGTCAAAAGTTTCTCCTTGTCCTGCGAGCCACCGCGCGCAAGCTTCTCCCGTCTTGCAACCTTCTCCTCGTTCGGCAAGTTGACAGGACACAGCAAAGTAATGCTAGTCCATACTGCCTCCTCTCCGGTTAATATGGCTTAATTTCAAACGAGATAAATACATTGTCTGTCATTGTATATTTGTAAAAATATGGTCAGTGGACTTCATAATACGCTCATTGCGCTCAATA
>NC_041381.1:182203718-182213969 GCF_002162155.2 Triticum dicoccoides
ATGGTCACTAGCTCACCCTAACTGAGTATGTGTGTGCATGCATGTGTAGGTTGAGCACTTGAGAGTGACCGTGTGTGTTCCGTCGTGTGCTCGGACATGCATGCATTAGGGCGTCGCGCGCGTTTTTGCGTCCATATGTATGTGTGACTGTTGCATACACGTAGGGGGAGTATGTGTAGGGGCCACTATGGAGCAGTCAAATCACACAGTAAGTTAGTCGGAAGAAGCAACCATCATTTCACTCTTTAATGACACATACACAATATAAAATGGTTGATATGGAGAGAAAAATAAAACCACTATATATACACTAGCAGAAGCCTAAGCTACAAGCCTGCTTGATTAGGTTGCTCTCTTCACAAGCATAGAACGACGGGCCTGATCCCGCAGCTGGGGGAGGGAACAATGTTCTGTGTAGACGTTGTTGACATCGGCGAGGGAGAAAACCCACAGTTGGTGCGTCCCAATCGGGGGTCACCGCGGTATGGGCCGATGCCGTGTCCCAACCGCCCTTCTAGCTACAGCCCGACGTCCCAGGTAGTCCATCTTCGTTTTGGAGCCGACTTGCTCCACTGCCGTAGCTCCATCTCCATGTCAATCTTTCTCTACTTCTTCCGGCTTCTACTTGTGATGAGTTTATGTCTCATGAACTAGTGCCAGTACTATTATTATAATCACACTTCTTCAATATATTTGCCATCAGGGATGCTCAGGTCGACTTTAGTGGAACTGCACAAAAGCATCGTATGATCCGAGGGTGTCAGCCGTCTTTCCTTCGACAGGTTCTACATGGCGAGGAAATTAAATCCTATTTAGGGTTTAGGGTTTAAGTCGTAGTGACCCCATCAGTAGTTTTTCTTTCGTACATGCTCTCACAACTTTTGTCTTTAGTTGTGAAGTAAATATTGGCTATGATATGTGAATCATTGAGATGCATCAGCATGCGTGTTAGTTTTTCTTTGTATTTGATGGAATGTTGTAACGGGGCAACCTTGGAATAGGAATGAAAATGGAGTGGAAAGTTTCCGTTTTTTTGGAGAAAAATGGAAACGGAGAGAAACCAACGTTTCATTTTGTTGGATCGTGCCATCGAGCAAAACCAATGTTTAAATCATGTCTGTCGTGTTCGTGTCTCACCCTCCTCCACGGCTCGACCCCACACGGTCGCTCGGCATGCCACTCATCGCAAACCGAGTATACGATAACTTTCCCGCCTGCCTGTTCATGGATCGCGCCATGGAGTACTAGCACTACTGCAAGAGATTGACGAGTTGGGGGAGGACAACTAGCTATAGCACGGACTCCAAAGAACTTTTTACATGCATGTTGTAGCCGGCTATTGCGACCTTTGAACATGGAGCAGTCGCGTGCACCCGGAAGCGGCGCGGGCGAAGCTCTCTCGGCCGGCGCGCCACTTCAATGTCGGCATCAGTGAGAGGTCGCATCCGCTCTAGCCGGGCATGAATGCGGCACTGACCGTTTCGGGCAGGAAGCACGCGCGGGTGATGAAGAGGGTTCGCGTTGGTCAGGACCGGCCATGGCAGCGGTCCGGACGTCCGCAAACAAGAGATGTTTTAGGTTAATATTGCTGCGTATATAATTAACAACGTAAATAATGTGCCAGTTGGACAAATATGATTGGAGATGGAGATGGAAATGGAATTTTATGTAAACACGGGTATGGATGTCTATGTCTATGTGTGTGTGCGCGACGACTCTCGCGACCTGGAAGCGGGGGCATGTTTTTTGATCGAGTTTTCTTTCTTGGTACATTAAAAAATTGTCTGCCAGTTTTTGTTTCTTTTTTCGGGAACACGCGTATTCTATTTAAAACCACTGCTATGGAGAGATTTTTTTTACTCCATTATAGCCTCTTGTTTGATAGAGTTTCTCGCGTCTCGCTCTCTCACCCTCTCCGTATCAAAACAAGATGACAGTGTCCACTCTATCTCTCTCCTCACCAGTGGTCACAGATCCGGCCGAATCTTGTCCGGTGCGTGAGGTGAGGAGGTGCAGCATTGACGTTGTCGCCGTCGGCGACGGAGGAAGCCGATGTGCACCATCCTCTCGGAGCCGACGCTGGCGCGGACGAAGATCCTCCGCGCCCTTGTTCGCCGCTGTTGTGTGGACAGATCCCACTCGCCCGCCTAAACGACATCACACCCACCTGAGGTATAACTTCTTGTACTGGTCCAGCTCCCCAGGTCGCTGCATGCAGGTTTTCTTCTATGCGACTACTCCCCAGCTCCCCATGTATAGTAGGTAGGGTTCGTCGGCTGGTCCAACATCACCTACTAGTACTATTATAGAGGAAATGCCACTCGAAAAGTTGTCCTGATTTATGTCTCGGTGGAGGTATACATGTTGTTTCGACAAAAAGTACAAGGTGGTTGTGCGGTCATTGTCCATATGGTGGTAGTACTATCACTAGTTAAATGAAGAAATGCTTTTTTTCTCGGGTATCCTGGTTTAGTTCCCATCAAGATAATTATGATGCTTCTGTTTGTTGGTGTACTTTTCATTAATTCTTATTAACAATTGAGATGTCGTTTCTAATCTTGTAAAACAAAATAACAACACTATATCCTTTTTTTACATTTTTGGAAACAGCGATGCGTATCTCCATACCCGGGCATGTCTTCCTCAATTTTAGTAGAACTGCACAAAATTGGATGGCCATTGTTGTTATGCCTCACTGTCCTCTGCCACATGGTTCTTCCTTCCTCAAGCTTGATTACTGAGAAGAAACAGACCACAGTGAGGAGTTGTCAAACTTCATAGGTGCCTCACCCAAACTTGATGCCAAATGGATGATGCATCACCATGATGACCTATCGATGCTCATGGTTGTGCCTCATGGTTGCGTCGGCTGGTGAAGCTGGTCGATTTTCAATGAAAAACAAGTTGTCTTTCATCAGTGCTCTTTGCTTGTTACACACAAAGATGATATCCTTCGTCAGTTCACCTTGGTTGCATTGGAGACGCAGTCGTCTTTCACGTTGGTGCAATTTTATCACACAATTGGCTATGAACCAAATGTTTCCTTGATGAAGGATCGACGTTGGTACTAAGAGCATACGTTTTGTATTGATTTCTAAGCCTTCTCACAACTTTGTCTCCAGCTCCCCTGTAATTTTTGAGTGGACTGCATGTGAAGGACAGGAAGGACAGGAAGTGTACTGCATGTGAAGGACAGGAAGTGCGACCAGGACACGTGGGCGTGCATCGTTAGTTCATCGGAAGTAGTAGTAGTTTTCTTCACTGTACGTTAAATAAAGAGTTTCGTTTCATACTTACACAATTTAAAACGATTGTTATGGAGAGAATAAGAAAACCACTCCACTATATATTAGTCATATACCCCGAGAGTACTATATGGACGTAGCTTCATTGACTTAGTGCACCTGCCTTTGGGTTTATGACAGGTGGGCCCAAAATGTGGCTGGCTCACCTGTCATACAGCCAAAAGCAGGTGCAGTGAAGGCACCGGAGCTCAGTCCGTACTATAGTAGTATATATATAAGCTGGAGCCTCAGCGCTTGTTCGCTAGGGTTTGCACTCTCCACACTCTCGCCGCACTACATAGATGTATACACGCTGGAGGCTCGGCGTTCATTTGCTAGGGTTTGCTATATTCATAGCCTCTCACCCTCTCTTCACCGGATCTAAACAAGACTCCGTTGGCCTTTTCTCTCTCTCTCCCCCCTCACAGCTGGTGAAGGAGGCGTTCGTATCCCGTCGCACAGGGAAGGGGAGGAGGTGCAGCGTTCACTCTATCGCCTTCGGTGAGGGAGGCAATCCACTGCCGGCTGTGCTGTTCTCTTTCACCCAGCACCTGTGCAGGAGGGCCATTGACCCCTTCTTCCTTGCTGTCGTACGCAGTGTGGATAGATCCGGCCTCCCGCCGCATGCCTTGCCACATCCCGACGACCCTAAGGTATAAGTTTCTTTGAAACCGTCGTTGCTCTAGCTGCATGTGGATCTTTTTCGATCTGTAGTCGAATCTAGGTCTTGGTTCAAAGAGGAAAGAAGGGTGCGGTGGGCTGGAGAAGGAATCTAGGGCGTGGTTCAATGAGGAAAGGAGGGACGGAAAGTAGTATAGACTGGCTATCCAGCCGCTTTGTTGGTCGAAAAGGGAAAAAGCGGGTAACCCAGTACACACATCTGTAAGGAACCGATCTCTTTGTTGAAAAGGGAAAGAAACTGGGGGGTCGGGTAGTTTGTGCAGGACTAGATTTGTTGCCCTCACATAGGAAAAAGGTTCAAAGAGAACAAATATGGGACCAACGCATATGTGCTGCTTGGCTACATACTCTGCATCACCCATTTATACGTGCAAACGCACATGGTGCTGGCGTGTCCCATACAACTATTTTGCTGTTGTTAATCTAAGAATGCCGCCGGAAAATTGAAGTAATGCCACTGTTAAAAGTAAATTACATTTTTTAATGAATGTTGTTTTAAGAGAATGTCTCTGTTAATATGAATCAATGCAACCGTTTTAGAAATTCTACTATCCTACTTTGTTTTCCATCCAAGATAAGTTAGATGCTTCTTTCTGTCACCGTTTGTTTCATCCTCCTTTATCGGCAAGTAATTGTTTCCTTTTTTGCCTCTTTTAAAAAAGGCGTATCGGTTCAACTTGTTGCTATTGCAGCATTTTGCTTCGCTACTCGAAACACTTTGCTTGATTTTAGTGCAACTGCACAAAACAAGATTGGATTTCCTATTCGTGTTGGCAGATTCGTACTTGATCTTGTGAGCATCATGACAGGTTGGTACTTGCCTTCATCCACATGATCGTGCAATGTGTTTTGAGATGTTGTGCTACTTGTATTGGTACTATTTTAAATAAATGTTGAATTGAAGCTATTGTATTTCTCTCTTTTCCCATTAAGTAGTGAACAAAAATGGTACCAACCAAGACATGATGCTTGTTGCTTTGTTACAACAAACTCTGCATCACCCCCTTATAAGTAGATGGAATCACATGGTGTTGTTGCGCCCACTCTCCCCTAGAACTGTTTATGCTTTTTGTTAATCTAATGCCGCTGGTAAAATTAAGCAATGCCAATCTCAGAATTAACTACTGAATCTTATTTCAAAACTGCAACACTTGTTAGAGATTGGTGGCATTACCATTTTTGTGGCCGCATGTTTCATCGTCCTTTATTAGACAGTAATTGATTCCTTTTTTGCCTTTGTTTAAATAGGGATATCTATTCAACTTGTTGCTATTGCGACATTTTTCTTTGCTATGCGAAACACTTTACTTGATTTCAGTGCAACTGCACAAAACGAGATTGGATTTCCTATTTGTCATGGCAGATTCGTAGGTGATCTTGTGTGCGTCATGACAGGTTGGTACTTGCCTTCATCCACATGATCGTGCAGTGTGTTTTGAGATGTCGTGCTACTTGTATTGGTACTGTTTTAAATAAATGTTGAATTGAAGCTATTGTATCGCTCTCTTTTCCCATTAAGTAGTGAACAAAAATGGTACCAACCCAGACATGATGCTTGTTGCTTTGTTACAACAAGCTCTGCATCACCCCCTTTATAAGTAGATGGAAGCACATGGTGTTGTTGCGCCCACTCTCCCCTAGAACTGTTTATGCTTTTCGTTAATCTAATGCTGCTGGTAAAATTAAGCAATACCACTCTCAGAATTAATTAACTACTGAATCTTAGTTCAAAACTGCAACACTTGTTAGGAATGGTACTATCCTGCTTTGTAGTTCTTTCTACATGTTTAACCAAGGTATTGTTAAGATAATGTCTCTGTTAAAATGAATCAGTTGCATTGTTTTAGGAATGGTACTTTTCTGCTTTGTCGTTTTTTATACATGTTGAAACAAGGCATTGTTAAGATAATGTCTCAGTCAATATGAATGAATCACACTGATGGAGAATTGCTACTCTCCTGCTTTGTTTCCCATTAAGATAAGGTAGATCACTACATGCTTTTCTTCTGGGAGTACAAGTCATCAACAGTTATTTCTCAGTAATTGTTTCCCTTATACCTATTGTTGCTTACAGGGATATCAAAATTAAAGCTCGATTTTATTCCGACTTCGATTTTAGTTGAACTACACAAAAGGAGCCAATGTGTCCAAGGCAAACTGCTGCATTACTGGGTCCAGTTGGTCGTTCCACTTTGCAGAAAGAAGCAGTCACTATTTGCTCTACATTACAGAAGGAATGACCGAGAATCTTTACAGAGTATTATTAGACGCTAGTGACATGACTAGTCTGCAGAGAGCATTGGCAATTCTACCAACACGTGGATTGCACTGGGCAAAAAGTGCCCAAACAAGTACAAGAAGCTACGACAGGACTCCACGATCATAGGCATTACATATTTTGAATGGGAAAAGCTTGTCAAAGTTTAATCATTGATGTTAGCAACAAGACGTTAGTTTAATATATTGGAATTGGAAAACCTTGTCAAAATTTGCTCATTTATGTTAGCCAGAAGACATGCATTTGATATTTTTGAGTGGGACGCCCTTGCTGTGAGCAGCGCCGATTGTTTTTTCCTATTCCTGTGTTCAGTTTAGAAGTAAATAGTTACTCTGCTGAGGTATTCCTATGTTAAGAGTTTGTTCTGAATATTTTCTATGTAATGCTAGGCCTTGTGATTGATTGCAAAGTTGAGCTTGGAATGTTGTGGCATGCGGCATCACGAGCTGTTCACCGTGCCTCCTGAGTATAATGCTTCTTATTGTTTTGCATGTCGATCTAATGCCAGTGATTTGCTTGTTAAGAAGATCATCCTCTTATGTTGTTTCCGTGCTTAAGAAGATCATCGTCTTATGTTTCATTCATAGCCTATACGACAAGTCGGGTAGGTTAGACGTGAAACCATATGATCTTCCGAACAACTCATGATATTAGGCCGTGATTGGATCATCTTTTTCCAACCAAAACCGCTTGTAAAATTGACGCTTGTAAATAAAAGCAGATGGTCTCGGGCGAAGACTAGTAAAATATCGGAAGTATTTCAAACACGATAAAAACCCTGAACGACACTCGGACGATTGCTAATCCAGCCGTTAGTTGTTGTTTCAGCCTTGCCCATGGATGGCATGATACGCACGTCGTGCATGTATCGTTTGGTAATGTCGTCCATATACCAGTGCTCGTAAAATATACACTGGTCTCTCAAATTACATGCGTAACCCGCCTGTTTTACTTACAGACCTCGGGCCCTCGGTTTCATTACACCTGTATTTTACGCTTTGTTCGACGAGTAAATTAGACTTGTATGTTAATACAGGTTTGAAATAAACCAGAGCTCCCAAGCACGGCCTTACCGTTTCATGTCGTCTCGGTTTCTCGAAGGTGCTCATAGGTGTCCGATGATCTTGGCTTCCTGAATGAGCAGCGGGCGCTGTATCAGACCATCCGTAGGGCCCGCGAGGCCCTCTCCGTCTTCCTTCGAGTTGTTGCGCTCGCCGTGGCGCCGAGCATTGTTAACATCGTCCATGAACATGAGGATTCAGGAGATGACTTTATTTTGACTGGATGACACTAGGGACCCACTAGGGCCATAGTTGTACGTACGCAAGTGCCTCCTTATTACGTACAACTATATTTTTTTGCTTCCTCCTGGTTTCCTAACATCACGGTCCCACACCATTGTCAATCTATGTAGTCAATATAAACGAGAGAATTGCACAAGGTGCGGCCGACAGCTGGGGCCAAGCAGCTCGAGCAGTATTTGTGTTTTTGAGGCGTGAGCACTACAGAGTTTTTCTTGGCGGTGATTTCGTTGTTGTTTAGAGGAGAGCAAGGTATTAACTGGGCGGGCCGTGGCCCGTCTAGCCCAGGCCAGATATCCATCCCAGATATTAATTTTTTTAAAGATGAAAATGGCAAGCCTAGCTATACGTTTTTTGAGGAATACCCAGGCAGGTTCAACTTGTTATTCTCCGTCCCGCTGGGCTGCAAATCTTTCCTAGGAGAGATGCATTAGGCTTAATAGGAAAATGGGCTTTAAAAAATAATAAATGGGATGTAATTATAAAAACTGGGCAGTAACTATAAAAAATGCACCAAACACGAAATTAGTTTATAAAATATTATTTATGGATTTTTAAAATCTTAAATTTTCATTGTTGCGCGCGCAATGTTTCGTTGGATTTTTACGCAATACAAATTTATATTTAATCTGACTAGAAATTTCGAGATAAAAATATTTCGGATCCCATCAAAATGTGGGAAATTTTATTGAATTTTGTCTTCAACGGTTGGTTGAAATTATTAATCGTTGTCCTAGTTAGAAAATGGGTTATACTTTTAACAAACTGTAAATGGGATGTAGTAAATTACATTAGAATTCAAAAATGGGTTGTACATTCTTA
Source organism: Triticum dicoccoides (assembly GCF_002162155.2). Taxonomy (NCBI): domain Eukaryota; kingdom Viridiplantae; phylum Streptophyta; class Magnoliopsida; order Poales; family Poaceae; genus Triticum; species Triticum dicoccoides. The sequence goes on from NC_041381.1 coordinate 182,212,085, forward strand.
CAAATTGCAAATGGGCTATAAGTTCTCTGCCACACACTTGTGGGCCTACTAAGTTGACGCGTCCCCTAGATAAAATAAGTTGACGCGTATGCAAGGCTTTGTCAACTTATTATAGTCAACACACGGTTCTAGCAGTATTGGCCGTTGGATATCTATCCAACGGATGTCGTGCTTCTTCTTCAATCTCGGATATTCTTAGCTTCGGCCGCCCAAAAAATGATTCCTCCCCCTGACATGTGGGGCGCACCATTTCGGAGGCTGACCTGTGGGCCTACTAAGTTGCCGCGTACCACGGGCTTTGTCAACTTAGTCAATATAAACGATTCTAGCTTCAGTGACCGTACGATGTCCATCCAACGGCCGTAGTGCTTCTTCAACCTCTGGTCTTCTTGCTCCAGCCGCACAAAGCAGCGCCGGTCGTGCCGCATGCTCCTACATCGCGTGGTCGGCTATGCTGCCGCGGAGGCCTCACCGCCCCCTACTATTCTCACCGCTGGCCAGGCCCTGTGGCGACGGCAGCCTCACACCGCAGCCGAACCAGTGAACCCTCATACTCCTCTCCACGTGGGCTTCCGTTGTAGCATATTCCCCGGCTCTGCGTCATCCCCTTCCTAGGCCTCGCCGTCGTCCACCGCCCTGGTGCTCTCAGCGTGGCGTGGTCAACATGGTGAAGGAACAACTTCCATCGGACGTGGACTTTACGTGGAGAGGCTGACAGCTGGGTCCACGGCCGCAGCAAGGAAGTGCCTCCTTATTACGCGGAAAATAATGATACCTCCACCTGACAGCAGGGACCCACCGGACTGGCCACTGTATTTCGTGAAAAAAAACATCTCCCCCCTGACTGGTGGGACCCACCAGCTACATCTTCGCATGCAAGGAAGTGCGTCCGGGCAAAAAAAATGATTCGCCCCCCTGACTGCTGGGACCCACCAGCTACATCTTCGCACGCAAGGAAGTGCCTGACAGTCGGGACCCACCTGGTCGAAGCGTACGTAGCGTTGTCATTCTGGTCGCGAACGTGTATGTACATATATACTGGTTGATGTAGAGGCGCGCACGTGTCGTAGTAGAGGCGCGCACGTAGCATGTACACGTACGTACAACGGCTAGGGTGCAAGAAAGATAATACAGCCATGTACGTACATACGAGCGGGGTCTCGAACACCTACTCACGCATACGTACGGCCAGGGCTCGTGTACATGGCTGGGTTGGAACGGAGAAACCGCGTCGTCGTCGTGTTCATGGGGAGGCAACAGAATGCGTTGTGTTCATGGGGAGGCAACGGAATGCGTCGTGTTCATCGGGAGATAACGGAACGCGGGGGAGCCAACCGGCTTGGACGGAACAGGTGATGGAAACGAGGCCTGGCGTACCGCATAATGGAGGGAACGGCCTTGTGTTCGACCGGCCACGTTCAAAACGGGATCCTGTTCATCAGGAGGGGTCTGGCGTACCGCAAAACGGAGGAAACAGACCTCCTACAGTCAATCAGGGGTCTTGTTGATCGGGAGGGGTGTGGCGTACTGCAAAACGGATGAAACAGACTTTTGTTGGAGCGCTACGGTCGAAACAGAGGTCCTATTCATCGGAAGGGGTGTGGCGTACCGCAAAACGGGACTCTACGAGATACTATTCATCTCCACCATCGACCTCCTCCAGCCTCCACGGGCTCCTGTTCATCCAGCCTCCACCGCGCGCTACTCCACCGGCCACTGTTCAACCACCCCTCCACCGTCTACTGTTCATCCATCCCTCCACGGGGTCGTCCTATTCATCCAGCCCTCCACGGAGTCCTGTTCATCCAGCCCCAACCAGCTCCATCGATCGGGGTCCTGTTCATCCAGAGGCGACGCCACGGGGTCCTGTTCATCCACCCCCACC
>NC_041381.1:182214137-182254422 GCF_002162155.2 Triticum dicoccoides
TTCATCCAGAGGCAGCATCGATCGGCTTCAGTTAGCAGCAGTAGTGAAGGAATCACTCAATCCGGTTCAGTTAACAGCCATCGATCGATCCCTCGGGTTCAGTAACGCGTAGCCTGCAGTGCAATCACTCGGGTTCAGTTAGAGCCCAACGCCTCGCTCGGGTTCACTTAGAGCCAATGCCTCGCACACACGCGCGTACGTGTATGAGAGAAACGCGCATCGCTCGGCCCCCGACCACCCACTGTAACCGGAAACTCCCCAAAATTTTCCTCGCCCTCACTTCTACCACGGTTTTTCCGTCATGGACGGCCCAAAGAATGTCATGCAGCTGCGTCTCCGGCCCGCCCATGACGAAAAGCCAATTTTCTATCATGATTTTTTGTCATAGAAGTAGGAGCCCACCACATCTATGATGATACCGGGTTTTGTCACAATTATCGTCATACAAGTGTCATACGTATGACAGAAAAAAATTTCGTTCGGCCAAAAATGTCACGGATGTGTCTTTTTCTGTAGTGTCACTACTAGACTAGTGGTCACGGAGGTGGACGACGACAATTTTGAGCCAAAACAGCCTGTGGAAGCGCGCGCATTCTATGGCAATCAAATAGGCTGCATCGTATGGACAACCACCACCATCAACAATGAGAAACTAAAGAAGATACCAAATATGAAGCACTCCCTCCTAACGAAGCTGCACCAGGTATTCTTGTTCCCGGGCTGGGATGAAATCAAATATACTGATCCAGAGAAAGACCGGCAATGAAGAAGATACACAAATGCACCATGAGCAAGTTTAGCAACACGTTCGCCACCTGGAAAGTAAGGGTGAAAGCAAGGATCATCGACAAAAAGGAACCCTACTCCAAGATTGTAGAGGATAATCCAACAATTATGGAAGAGCAGTTGGAAATATTCAAGGCGGCTTGTGTTGCCGAAGCTGCCAAAGAAAAGTCGAAGTACATGAAGGGGCTTCAAGGGAGGAACATTGGGTACCACCACCTCGGAAGTCGTGGTTACGCGGGGAAGAGGTCCATATGGGCCAAGGAGGACGCGGAACGCGAAAGTCTTGGCATCCCAGACCCCTTGACGGAGTTCACCGTCCCGCAGGAGCGTGACGTCCTTAGGGCCCGGTACCGTTGGGACCCAGTGAAGAAGGTTTTCGAGACGAACGCAGTCACGAAGGAGTTTATGAGACTGCTGGTAATTTTAGCTTCTGTTCAATTTGACTGCACGTTTAGTCATATCTATAAATGATCCTTGTTCCTTTTGCAGAGAGAGCAACACAGGATTGCGGCCGAAAGCGACTCGCCGTCCGAGGCATTGGCGAGGCCCAAGTGAGACACCCCATTCAACCGGGCCTTGAACATATTGAAAAGACTCCCGCTGGACACTCGGCCGTTGTATGGATGCGTGCACGGCGTCGGAGACGGCGCCACATGGAAGAAGTACTACCATGAGACCACGCAGGAGGGAAAGGAAAGATGGAGGTTAAATGAAGAAAACATCGACAAGAAGGTTGAGATTGCGGTTGAGAAGAAATCAGGTCAGATTGTCGCAGCAGCGGTAGCTGCAGCAAAACAGGAGTTTGCAGCTTCGTATGGTGTCTTGGTTCCGGTTGTCATCAGTTGGAGCAGGCACAATCCAAATAAAGAGGCAGCGGACTTTCCCCTTTCCGACTTCTTGGGGAGCAGCTCGACTAGCGTTGCACCAGCACCTGCTCCCGCACCAGCTCCTGCACTGGCACCCGCACCTGCTCATAGCAGCCCGTCCTCCATCTTGGACGTGCTCGATGATGGTACATCTTTGGCTGAGCTTGACGCCCTCACAATACCTGTCACACCGGCCCTCTTCAATGAATGTATAATCTCCTGTTTCCGTTGCCTTTTGGATGTCTCACTTCGCAGACATGTCTTTGCAGGCCGACGCCCCATGCACTATATTGTACGCCATCAGCGGCCATAAGGTGGACGTGGGGAAGGCGACGATAGTGAAGCCGAAAGAACAATTGTTCCATAGCCGGCCGATCCCCCCTTACGTCTTCAAGGTTTTTGTGGCTAGTGTCAAACCGGGCCACGAGAATTTGGCTCCTCCGATATTGGGGGGAGATGACGACGAGACCCCATGGCGGCTTGGCGATTGCAAGACGTGGGTCCTGTTGTGACCAAAGAGTCTACTTCGTCTGGAGGCGGCCGGGAGCACACCCACGACCACGCAGCCTCGGCATGGTATGAACATCAACACCCCACCTACCCAATTAGCACCACCTATCATGCCAGGTGATAGCGGACGGGGTGAGGAGGCGGCTCCATTAGTCGCTGATGACGTCGCCACTGTCAAAGAAGCAATGCATGATATCGATGCCATCGATGAGGATGAGGATGACGATGACACTCTACAGTATCTCAATACTGGCGGCTATGACGGCGGAGGATTGATGACTCAGCAGTATGGGTACTCAGGGTTTGAGCGTCATGAGTCGGTGCCTGAATTGCCGGAGGATGAACGTATTATAGACAACCTTCCAGTAATAAAGAAGCATAGGAAGAGATCGAGGAAAGGCAACAAAGTTGCTTCTATGATCCAGCCGCCTCAGCAGCCTAGGGTTCAAGACTGTATACCTATCCCTGGTGTGGCAAAATCCATCTCCCCGGTCATTCGATCCTACCTAAGGCAGTCGTAGATGCCATACACTAGTAGAAAATGGAGCTTTAATACCGGTTCATAAGGGCCTTTAGTGCCGGTTCTGCAACCGTCACTAAAGAGTGGAGACTAAAGCCCCCCCCCCCTTTAGTACCGGTTCGGCACGAACCGCCACTAAAGGCCCACCATGCGGCATGAGCTCGCGCCATGGTATGGGGGACCTTTAGTACCGGTTGGTGTTACCAACCGGTACTAAAGGTTTTTTTTAAATGATTTTTTGATTGGAATTTTTTTTTGATTTTTTTGTGATTTTCAATTTTCTGAATTATTTGATTCTAATCGCCCCTCTTAACTACTCAAGTATGGATCACTCATTCCAAATCGTCTAACTTCCCGACCGGTCACGCATCCTCTCACTCCCCCAGCCTGAGCACGCTTAACTTCAGAGTTCTATTCCCCCTACTTTCCAAGTCTGCACTTGTTGTTTTCCTCACAAATGTAAGTTGTAAATCCTATTAACCCTCAGCAGTTTAGCTTGAGCATTAGGTCACACATTTCACCGTTTGAGTTTGAAACTATTATTCTAAAAAAAGTAATTATTTAGTAACACTAATACTTCTTGAATAAGTTTGACCATAGTTTGACCACAGTTTGACCATAGTTTGACCAGATTTGACCAAAATTCAAAAAATTGAAATAATTATTTAGTAACACTAATATTCTTGAATAAGTATGTACTAACATTAATACTTCTTGAATAAGTAGTTTGACCATAGTTTGACCAGATTTAACCAAAATTAAGAAAAACTTAAATTTGAGCATATCTTTTTCTCCTTTTGAAATTTGAGGATTCAAAAAAATTGCAAACAGGCTGTAGGCTGTCAAAATCAGATCCGGATTTTTGTGCTAAATTTTTTGATATATTATACGTTTTTTCCGACATTATATGCAAAAGGTATAGCTGTTTTACATTTTCCCTACACTTTTTGCAAAACATGTCCAAATTTAAGTTTTTTAATTTTCCTAACTAGTAGATGTAGTAATATAACTACATCTCGAAGAATTTTATTTTTTGAATTTTTTATCATTTTCTTTTGTATTTTTCAAAACTGAAATGGCGATACACGCGGGGGGGAGGGGGGTAGAGTTTGAAAATTGCCCTTTAGTATCGGTTTGTGCCACGAACCGGTACTATAGGTCAAACCCCTATAGTACCGGTTCGTGGCACGAACCGGTACTAAGGTTAGCCCTTTAGTACCGGTTTGTGCCACGAACTAGTACTAAAGGTGATCGCGGGGCCCCGGCCTGATGCCAGCCTGCCACCACCCCTTTAGTACCGGTTCGTGGCACGAACCGGTACTAAAGGTTCAAAACGAACCGGCATTAATGCATAGCCATTCGAACCGGCACTAATGGTACCATTAGTACCGGGCCAAAATCAAACCGGGACTAATGTGTCTCACATTAGGTCCTTTTTCTACTAGTGATACACGGTGATCTAAGGAGACTTCATGACGATGTGCTACGGAGAGAGAAAAGCCTATTCGCCTCGGAAAATCTAGGATACCCACTCTACATGGTTAACGTGCTGTGGCAAAGGTTGTACATCGACACATTCCCCGCGGAGAAGTTCTTCCTTCGGTTCGATTACATCTTCGACATGTTTCACTTGAAAAAGCTGGATTTTACGTTTGTCCGCCTTTTGCCTTGTACATGAACTACATCATCGGGATTGAGCAGATACCTTATATCTGTGTCGCTGACCCATACTTCATGCACGAGGGCTTCTTGGCAGTCTGCCCAGAGCACCATGAATACGTGAGGGACTACAGCACCAATTTCATGGTCGCCAATAAGGACAAGGAGACAATTCTCATGCCTTATCATCCCATGTAAGTCATCTGCGCGGATATCCTTCCTTCGATTTCAATCATTCATTTGCATGGTGGAGGCTAATTTGAGGTGTACTTATTTTGCGCAGCGACGGGAGCACCGTCCTCATCATCCTTTACGCATGATTCTCCCACACTCTTTACTTGGACTCGTCGAACAACATGGACAAAAAGGATTACACCCACATCAAGTCTGTTCTCGAGAGTGCTATCTTTATGTATGGCGTACAGGGTGGAGAGATGAAGACCAAGAAGACAAAGAACCATAGGCCTACCTTCGGCCATATGACCGACTTCTGCTGCATCCAGCAGCCGAGTGGTACTCTTAGAGATAGATTCTATGTCCTCCACCACATGCTGGAGTACAGACAGGATCAGCAGAACCTTCGCATGTCACCTACATCCGGTGATGCCCATATTCTGCAATGGGCAAAGAACCTAGGAGATATCCCAGATCATCGATTTCGAGCTGAGTTCTATCACATCCAGCATGAACTTGCCCAAATCATCATGAAGGAGGTCGTCTAAAAAATAGGGATGTTTTACGAAGAAGGGAAAATGTCGCGGGAAGACATCCGAACACGCGTATCGGCTCAGCGTCTCGACCTGAAGCCTTTCACTAAGCTCGGGGACTATCTCCCTGACTTGGATGGATGGCACGACATGTTGGAGTGATTGATGATATATGACAATGTGTCCATTTAGTCCATACTTTCTCTATCACAGAACTTTGAGTTATGCACGACGAAAGTTTATTTGTGATGTAATTAAGCCGTCCTCCTCAACTAGCGAAGATCGCTCTAGTTAGGGCATTTTGGGTATGATGAACTTTGTTATTTATGCTTATGATATGTTGCTTCTATTTTTGCCAAGTCTGTCTCTTTCTGTTGGTCAACTATATATGTTGCATATCATCGACTCATGTGACGATGCAGGTGCATAGATCATCGATGGCGAAGAAGTGCTATGCCAGGAGTATACGACAAGTGGCCGGAGTGTCAGGCCCAGGTGTACCGGTTTCCGAGTGACAGCCACTAGTTAGTTTAGGTTCACGCTAGTGCGAGAGAGGGATACGAACCGACGCCTCAAGAAGTACTACATTATGTATGATGAGACATGTCATGTAACTTGTATAGCTATATCGTGATTATGGTGTGACTACATGATTTGTGTTGGATGATATGATGAGACTATTATGTGTATGATATGATGAGAATATTGCATGTTTATGATAAGATTAGAATACTGTATAAACCTGTACAAAAACATCGCAAATACGCAGCAAAAAAAGATATGAGAAAATATAGTAGTAGCGCTCTTTATCGTCGGACAGGAAAACGCTACTGCTAAAGCACTTAGCAGTAGCGCTGGTTTGGAAAGCGCTGCTGCTAAGTATGTATAGCAGTAGCACGTGTTAAACAATGCTACTGCTAAATGTGAGCTGTAGCGCCGTATCAGTAGCGTGGTACCCCGCACTACTGACTGCTCTTAGACCCGTGCTACTGCTAGACTTTTCCCTAGTAGTGTTTAATCATCAAATCCCATAATGTCCTATTGTAACATTATTGTATAGTTATAATGAAACATTACCTACTATATGCTATCACAATTTTATGGGTCCCAAATCAATGGGCTCAACAAGATTTCAAACATAAGCATATAAAGAAACTATAACAGCAATCTGTGAAAACATGACAGTTTGTAAACAGGCAGATGAAAATATACTTCTGTAACTCAAAAAATTAGTAACAATTATTACGTGATAAAAAATTTGCATAGAAGTACTGTGTATAAATTTCAAAATTTTACCACATTCCGGTAAATTATCAAAATTCAAGCACTTCAACAAAAGTTTCTGTTTTTGCACAACACACACCAAACAAGCAATTTAAACACCTAGAGGTAAATCTTGGCACATTATTTTTATAATACAATGGATTTGTATAAGGGGATAATTATTTTTGTTGAAAGTTTCTGTAACTAAATATTCACAAAGTTTCCATGGGCATGAACAAAGTTGAAGGACGTCCCCCACTTCAACGGTGTTCGTCTTTCTCACTTTCACTTTTCTTTTTGGAAAGTTTCAGGTTCCCCTCTATAGTTTTTTTTTGTTTTAAACTTTTTAAGAGCACAAAACATAATAAAATGACTCTCTAAAACTTCTGTGTTGTCTCCCAGGAGCGCTTTCTTTAAAGCCATTAAGCTAGGGATAAAGTGCTCAAGTAATCGATCCACCCGGATCCGAAAGGTATATCAAAGCCAATTTTAATCAACAATGATTTATAATTTAGTAGTGAGTACAAACCAACATATATCACATAACAACCGACTATAACTCTCTTCCTATGCATTGGCATGTCATAAAAGAACAATTCATGCACACATAATAAAGGCCGATACATAGCATAAGTTGTTTCTTGCAATTTTATCGTATTGGAAACATATAGAGGTGGAGATGTAGTCCCTATCCCATAATAATTGCAAGTAGGAGCAGCATGCACTTGCATATTATATCCATCAAAATCATCATGTGCAATAGTAAAACACAACCCATCAATATAATCCTTAATAAGCGCGAACTTCTCCGATATAGTGTAGTTGGAAGAATTCAAAAAGATAATAGACTATCATGTGTGGGTGCAATAGGAACAATTTCATTCTTAACATAAGGAACTATAGCAAGTTCATCTCCATAAGAATCATTCATATGGCATCATGGACACAAGCATAACAAGCATCAATTTCATCAAAAAGGGATATTTCAAACGAATCCAAGGGATCATAGCATTCATCCTTCGGCAAGCACGAAGGGAAATTAAACAATGTATAAGTTTATGAGTTACTCATTAAAAAAGTGGGCACAGGTAGCTAATATTCTCTTCCTTCGTTTGTTCTTTGCTCTCGTCTTCATCTTTTTCATCTAATGAGCTCACAGTTTTAGCAAATTCTTCTTTCATAGATTATCGCAAAATATTAGTCTCTTCTTGCATAGCGGAGACGTTCTCAATAAATTCATCAATATGGGCATTGTATTTATAATTCTCATAGAAATATTTAAGTATAGCATAATTTTCAGATCTGTAAAGAGCATCATCACAATCTTCATACTTTTCAAACAAAGATTCAATTTCTTATTCACCCTTAAAAGCAACAAATTCTTCTGTTTGTTCCACATCATAGTAATAATATAAACCATTAGCATAAGAAGCCAAGGTTTCATTATCGTCAAATTCACATTGAAAGGGGAAGTGTGGAGCCTCCATCTTAGAGCAACAAGTACAACCATACATTAAGCACAAATTCCAAGCATACCAACGCAACATTTTAATTTGATCCTATAAGTGTTTCACCTTTTTAGTTAAGCGATAATCCCTAAAGTATTCTCTTTGATCCAAAGTATCTCCCATTATCAAGTTGAATGAAGATTTATTAAGATTACCAAAGTAGTATTTAATGTTTCCCACATAACCAGCATCGAGGGTTTTAGAAGGTTCCTTATCTCCATGAGTAGCTAGTACTGTTGTGGAATTGTCACGTCAGATGTCCTAGTGAAAGGACTTAGTCGTGAAGCCATTACAACTAGGAAGCTTAAAGGGGTTAATCGGGACAAAGGCCACGGGGTTTATACTGGTTCGGCCCCTTACGGTGAAGGTAAAAGCCTACAATTCAGTTTTGAGTGGGATTGCTTATGTCTCGATTACCACAGAGCAAAATCACTTGACCTAGCTCTCGATCTGATGTTACTTGCCCTGAACCGCCGCCGGGTCGTCCCATTATATACAAAGGTTGACGCCCAGCGGCCCTCAGAGTCCCGATCGGCTCATAAAACAGTGTCTGGCTCGGTCTCTAACTATTTGTGACGCCCGGATAATCAAGCTACAGTAATTATCTGCTAGTGATGCCACGTCACTTTGATTACTGTTGCTAATCTCATGTTAGTTCGAAACTGATTCAAATTCAAATTCAAAATCAAGCAAACAATAAAAGTTTTCAAATATTAAAACTAAAATGTTCTTAATGTGGCAAATAAATCATGGATAATATTGGTGGAGAAACAACATCTTTATACAAAATTAAATACCCTAAAGTGATTAAAGCAACAGCAAAAACAGTTAATTATACCCCTATTATATTTTATAAAATACTAAACTATTTTAGCTAGGTGCCAAAGTTATTGTGGCAGTGGTATATTTAATGTTACTATGATAGGTCCTAATTGAATATTTTACAAAACTAAAACAATTTGGGAAATAAAATTAAAGCAGAAAAGAAAAATAAGAAAAAGGAAAAGACTAAATAAAAAATAAAATAAAGAGAAAAGTTGTCCACCAGGCCGACTAGGTTGGCCCACCCCACTCCCCTATATGGCCTACCCGAGCCTCTCCCGAAACCCTAACCCCCTCACTCACCAACTCGCTCTCCCCTCCCCCGATCTAGATTGGATCAGGATACGACCCGCCGACGCCTGCCGCTCGACCCCGCCGCCAGACTCCCCCATCCCCGACTCCGTCGGATCGACCGTCGCCGCCGACAAGGACCACCTCGCCGGCCTGCCTCCTCCTCCCCGCCGGTCTGCCTCCTTCGACGCCGTCGTCCCCATCGACCACCCCGACCCCCGCTGCCCTTTTCCCTACCGGCCCCGTGAGCACGCGTCCCTCCCTCCTCTCTCTGTCGTGCCACGCGCCCGCTCCGCCGTGGCCGCGCCCTCTCCCCCGGCCTCAGATCCTCTTCCCTTCCCCGTTTGGTCACCGCTGCCACTACCACCGCCCGCGCACCCGACGTCGTGCTCCCCGCGCCCGTCCGATCTCGCCACCACCGCCGCCCCGCGCCGGCGCGCTACCGCCCTGCTGCTCCCTACCGCAACCACCGCCGCCGCGGCCATTCCCCCTCCGTCGCCTCCCCTGACTCTGGCCGCCGGCGCCGGCATGCGTCGTGCGTGCTCAGTGCCCCTCAGGCATGTGTTCGTTTGGGCGCCCGCACCACGGCCCGTTAGCACTGTGCCCGTTAAGGCCCGATGTCCCTATGACAAGTGGGGCCTCAAGCCCCCAGAACGTTTTAAAAAAAGATATAGATTAGAAATATATTAATAATAATAATAATAATAATATAATTTAATTAATTAATTAATTAACTAAATTAATTAGCTTAATTAATTGTGATTAATTAAACTAATCATTTAGCTAATCTAATTAATCCTGATTAGTTAGTCTTAGTCAATGACAGCTAGGACCCACATGTCAGTTTGACCCAGTCAACGCCCTGTTGACTACTGATGTCATGTTGACGTCAGCATACACTATTCTAGATAATGTTGAATTAAAATAATTAAATAAATTCTAAAAATGATTAAATCTTCTAAAATTAATCTAAAATAAATCGTAGCTCGGATGGAAAAACTTTGTACATGAAATTGCTCAGAGCAACGAGATGAATACATAGCCCGTTTGTCTGCCAAACATCCCTAGCATAGCAAACTCGCAACTTCCCCCTCTGGTTCATTTGTCCAAAAACGCGAAACACCGGGAATACTTTCCCGAATGTTTCCCCCATTCACCGGTATCACCTACTACCGCGTTAGGGCACACATTGCACCGCTGTTTGTTTTTTCATGCATTGTCATGCATATGTTTGCATTATATTTATTGTTTCTTCCCCCTCTTCTTCTCCGGTAGACACCGAGACCGGTGTTGATGCGTTTGAGTACGACTACATCACCGATGACCCTTCTTCTTGTGCAACAGAGCTTCCAATCAAGCCCCCCCCCTTGATCACCAGATATCGCCTATTCTTCTCTCTACTACTTGCATTAGAGTAGTGTAGCATGTTACTGCTTTCCGTTTATCCTATCCTGATGCATAGCCTGTCCTTGCTACTACTGTTGATACCTTTACCCGCAATCCTAAATGCTTAGTATAGGATGCTAGTATTCCATTTGTGGCCCTACATTCTACTCCGTCTGCCATGCTATACTACTGGGTCATGATCACTTTGGGAGGCGATCACGGGTACATATACTATATACTTTTACATACTTATGTTACTGTTCGGAGATGAGGGCTGAAGGGGCAGGTTGTTCCATCCAGGTAGTGATGGGCCTGGGTTCCCGATATCCCCCTGATGGTTACTTTGTGGCGGAGCAACAGGGCAGGTTGAGACCACCTAGGCGAGAGGTGGGTCTGGCCTTGGTTGGCGTTCGCGGTTACTTCATAATAACACGCTTAACAAGATCTTGGTATCTGATCTGAGTCTGGCCAATGGCGTATACGCACTATCCAACTAGGCAGGAACAGTTATGGGCACTCGATGTCGTGGTATCAGCCGAAGCCTTTGTCGGGGGTTGGGTGCGACATATGCCAAGGGATTGCTTATCATGGTGGGAACGAGTAGAACGCCGCCGGTGCCTAGAAGTTGGATGAGGCGTAGACACGAACGCCGTCGTACTTTACCCAGGTTCGGAGCTCTCCTAGGAGATAACACCCCTAGTCCTGCTCTGCGGGGTCTCTGCATGATCACTAAGGCACAAGTGATACAACGGTGCTCCTTGAGCCGTGTTCTAGAGGTAGGAGGAGGCAAGGCTAGCTCTCTTCCTGCTCTAGGGTTGTGGCTAGTTCTAATGGGGTGGGAACCCTTTGCATGGGTGTCCTGGGGGGTTTATATAGGGCTACCCCCTAGGGGTACAATCGTAATCTGGCCGGGCGCTGGGCCCGGCTGTCAGTGCCTCCGGCTTCCGGCTTCTCCGTTGACTACCGGGGCCCGCCGCCTGATGGGCCCCGCCAACTTGTCTGGTATGGAGCCGACATGCCGCTTCCGCCGCTGGCGGGTCTGGTTGGTGGCTGCTTACTGTAGCTGTGCTGCTAATGATGTGGGCTTGGTCAGCTCAGTGTGGCTACAGTCCCGCCGCCTGGCGGGAGATCACTGTAGCCACGCCTGGTCTCATCAGGTGAATGGCGCACTTGCTTCGAGGGAAGGGACGGGTGCCTGCTGGAGGCCGGCCTTCCCCAGGTCCGACTGGTTCGGCATCCGCCGTCTTCCGAGGTGTCACTACCCAATAGGGCCCATAGCCTGCGGGCCGTACCGACAGGTCGCCGTGGGGAACAGGGCTCTGCCTGTCCGGAGTGACGTCAGGGGGGAGTGGCAACAGTGCCACGTCGTGCGGAGATCTCCGCCTGTACATGGCACTGTGGCCACGCCAAGCCCAAGATTCGGGGGCAAGGGCTTCACTATAGCCACGTCCTATCTCGTCCTCTTGATGGGGGCACAGACTCTAAGGGTGCCAGGTGGCCGCCTGCAGGACGCCGTCCTCTCTAGAGGCCGGCTGAATGGAGCCGGCCGCTCTTGGTGCCGTCTGCGGGTGGTTGGTCGTCCTCCAGTGGTGGGCCGTTGAGCCAGCCGGCCCTCGGAGGGCGGAGCTTTAGCTTGGGACACTGCGGGGCGAAGCCGGCCCAAAGTCTTGACAAGTTCAGGGACTCAGGTGAGGCTACCAGTGGCCCATTACTCCAACAGTAGTCCCCAAAGCCGGTGAGGTGTTGTGGTCGAGGGGCCGCGAAGTCTCAGCGGCTTCCCCCCTCACCGAGCTCCGGGATAGTGTTCAATCCGCCTTGCGGTGCGCCGACTGCTGGAGTTGGCTTTGACTAGGAGGGATTATCGGCAGATTTTAAACTCCAAGGCGGGAAAACAGGTGGCGTGCGTGCTAAGCTTCCCAGGGCCGCCGCCCGCCACAGGCACACCACACGGCGCACGCCAGCCCGGCCAGCCTGCCATCCCACGCTCTCGATGGGACATGACAGTGGACCGGGCCCACCACTACCGGGCCTCAGCACGCGGGCGGATCCGCTGTGCCAAGGTGGGCGGTTGCGATTCCCATGAGCATTCAAGGCGTAGTAAGTTCACGCGGTAATCGGGGGGTCATGGGGTCGTGGGCGCAGTTAATCCCATGATCCCACGCCCCGCCCCCTTGGCTTCGTAGCCCGAGGGCTATAAGTAGAGGGAGGGAGGGGTGCGATGGAGCACGCGCTCCCCCTCACACACTCTCTTCCTCCTCCTGCTCTCTCCGCCATTGTTGTTGTCACCGCTCCGTGCTTGCCGTGGTGCTGCCGCCGTTCGCCGCCGCCGTGCTCCTCCTCCCTTCGCAGCCCCGCCGGAGGCCATGGCGCACGAGAAGGGCGGCGACTGGGACGGCTCGACGGTGATCGAAGACCACATCTCCTTCCTCCGAGACACGCGCCGGATGCCCAATGCGGTGTTTGTCATGGCGCCGGTGCCACCGGCGGAGGAGATTTCGCCGGCGCCGAAGGAGAACGAGCGGGTCGTCTTCTGCTTGCACTTCCTCCGTGGCTTCGGCCTTCTGGTGAGCGGCTTCCTCTGCTCGTTCCTGGAATTTAACCATCTTCAACCGCATCATCTGACGCCCAACACCGTGACCCTGCTCTCCGCCTTCGTCACGGCATGCGATGGCTACATCGGCATCCTCCCCACACTCGAGCTGTGGGGAGCATTCTTCTACGAGAAGCTGGGAACCTCCGCCAAGGACACGGCGGCCAAGTGTGGTGGATTCATCGCCGTGCGCCAGCCGGCGAAAAGGAATGCCTTCCCCGTCATCAAGCTGTCACAGTCGGTAAAACTGTGGCAGCAGTCTTATTTCTATGTTGAGAATGTCAATCTGGCTGTCGACCTCATCAACCTGCCGGCCTACGAGGCCGCCCCCCCTACCGGGCTTTGGCCCAACTGGGGCTACAAGCTGAAGCCCGTGTCGACGGACGGGCAACCGCCATCGGCCGACTCCGGGTGCTCGAGGAGTCGGAGTGCCTCGTGGCCTCCGACCTCCTCATCGCCTTCGTCCAGCGTCGGGTCCTCCCGCTCCAGGGCCGCCCTCATCTGATCTGTCGGATGAGCGGGCACCACGATCCGAGCAGGTTGTGCACGAGGGAGATGTTGATTTCTAAGGTCGCAAGGATAGTGAACGAGATCTCTGACCTCAACGTGTCGGAGGGAGATTGGCGGTTCGGGAAGCGGCTGTATTCCCGCGACGACCCGCCGCCTGCCGTAAGGTCCTTGATTTCTTCTTTCAGCTCTGTCTTTCACTCTTGTTCTTGCCGTGACGCGACTTCCTTCTGGAGTGCAGATTTATATGTCCGAGGCGATGGCCGCTATCGTGGGGCCGGGTGGTGACGACTTACTGGACAAGGCAGTGAGCGATGTGCACGACCCCGACTTGGGGGCGGCCGCCTTGGCGAATGACGCGGCAGGCGGCGGTGACGGAGCAGGCGGCGACGGAGCAGGCGGCTCCGAGGAGGGTGGCGGCATGGAGACCTGGCCCGATGATGATGACGATGAAGACGAGCCACGCCCCTCTCGGAGCACCGCCAACACCGGCGCAGTCCCCTCTACCGGGCCGCCCGCCCGAGGTGGCAAGTGCAAGCGGAAGCAGGGCATCGCCCTGTTCGGCAGCGCACCGAAGAAGCCCAAGAACCCTGCCGCGGCGACCAGGCGGAGAGAAGCTGCGGCCAAGGTGGCCAAGTACCAGAGGCAGCCGAAGGTGCCAATCATGGTGTCGGCGTAAGCACCCTTCTCACGCTTCCACCTCTTTGTCGATCTGGCCTGAAAACTTTTTTGTCTTGCCTTCCTATCTCAGGGCCCCGCTCACCCTCGAGAAGTCGGGCGCTGCATCAATCATCAGGTCAGCGGAGACCTCCTCCACCAGCCGGCGAATCGACCCGACCGCCGACCTCCGGGAGGCGAGGGAGCGGAACGCGCGGGAGGCGCGTGAGGAAGAGGCTGACTTTTGGCGAAGGCGGAGGCGGACAAGGCTGCAACATCCGCGGTGAGGAAGCTGGCGTAGGCGGAGGCCGAAGCCGCGGAGAAGGAGCAGCTCGCAGAGGCCGCACGCTGCCAGGAGCCGCTGCTTGTGATGCCTCTGAACATCGCACCACCTCCGCTGGAGTTTGAGGAATTGAATGGGGGAGCCGGCGACGAGCAGTCGGTCATGGAGAGGGGGGGCGGCGACGTGGCCATGTCGGACGTCATCGTGCCGCCGCCACCACCAACCAGCTGAACACAGGACGAGCAGCCGGCCGCTCCGTCGATGCCACCAGTCGGGGACGTAGTGGTGACAGACCTGACTCCTGAGGTCCGCACACCCGCGTGCCGCCGTCTTGCGAAGGCGGCCTCGGCGCCGCGGCCGCTGGAGGCCGGTGCCGCGAGCTCGTCAGTCCCCGACACCAAAGCAACCAGCGCCGCGCCCGCTAGCTGGATACGCGGAGGTGGGACGGGTGCCCTGGCCCAGGCGTCCCTTGACGTCCAGGCCAAACTCCGGGCCGAAGACGAAGCCCTCAAGCGATGCAATGAGGCGTTCCTGGAGTCACGGGCAGCCATCCACGTAAGTTTTCTTAGCTTCTCTTTATTTTGATCTTCTTGCTTTCTTCGTGGGGGCGCGCAAGCGCACCCACTGGGTGTAGTCCCCAAGTTTCGGGCCAACTGCCGAGCAAGTGGTCCGGAACTCTAACTTGTAGGTGTCAAATGCTGACTTCATCCGATATCCCTTCTGCAGGACTACCACAATCTTCGCGCGGTCACCTTCAACTCCAGGGTCTGGGAGCTGGAGACGCAGACGACCATCTGTCCGAGAGCCGGAGTAAGCTTCGATTTCCTTTCTTCGCGGGGGCGCGCTGGCGCACCCGCGGGCTATAGTCCCTGAGGTTTGGGCCGACTACTAAGCAGTCGGGCCGAATATTCTCAGTGACTTTATCTTTGCTAGCTACTTCTTCTCTGCCGGGGCGCGATAGCGCACCCGCAGGTTGTAGTCCTAGAGATTCGGGCCGACTGCTGAGCAGTCGGGCCGGATCTTCCCGGCAACTGCATCCCTCTTTGTTATTTGACTGGTATTCTTTTTTCTTTTCTTTTTACAGAAGCCAACGCCGCCTTGCAGCAGCAGCCCGGTGAAGCCAACACCGCCCTGCGCGGCAAGGAGGCGGAGTGCAGCAAGCTAGCCGAGGAGTAAGACCGGCTGGTCACTCAGCTCGTGGAGCAGGCGGAGGCCCTTAAGACGGCTCAGCAGGAGGCGAAGGCGAAGGAGACCGACCTCCTCGTCGAGTTCGAGATCGAGCGCTCCGCCTGGGCCGACAAGGAGGCGCAGATGACGGCCTGCTTCAGCAGCATCAAAGACTTGGTCGATGGTGAGCTTCATTTTCTTTGTTTCTTGTTTTGAGCTGCCGGCCCTTATCTAGGCCGACTGCTAGTTTCTGACTTTGGCTTTTCTTGCCTTCTGTCCAAGCAGACTTCTTCCCGGGCCACTCCGTCACCATGAACCAGATCATCAAGGCCCAGCGTGAGGAGCGGAGGACGAAAGGTGTGCAGATTGCCGCTGATGCCCCCGGACCCTCAACGAGCAAATCCTCAGCATCCAGGCCCGTCTTCGGCCCACCCATCAAATGCTGCGCGTCTTCAGTGGATCGGGGCCCAGGTGATTTCCGCCCTCTAGCCAGGCATGCAGGCTCCATGCACCCCAAGTCGGACTGCCGACTAGCTGGAGGTGGCGGCCAGCCGCCTGGAGGCCTGGAAGGGTTCTGCAGCCCAGGCAGGAGCGCGCGGAGCCCTGGAGTTCGTCAAGGTGTGGTACCCTGGGCTAGATCTAGCCCAGTTGGCCACATTTCGGCTAGAGGCGCAGGAGGAGCTGGTGGCGGTGGAAGCCGAGCTTATCAACAGGGCGGCGGCGATCGCCGACTTCACCGACACCAGTGTCTTCATCCTGGAGCTAGTCGAGGAAGGCACCGAAGCGCCGCTGGAGTGGCTCGGGCTGAACCCGGAGGATAGCAAGGATTCGGCTGAAATCATCGACTCCAGCGCTGAACGGGAGGAGGGGCAGGAGGAGGAGGAGAGCGAAAACGATGTGCCGAAGGTTGGAGCGGATGGTCAGCCCCAACCTGGCCGGGCCTCAAGCAACGATCCGCGCTCCAAAGCGCCGACTGCTGCTAGAGGCGGCCAGGCGGAGATCGACCAGCCGCCCGTTCCTCTGACGGATGCCGCCGACTCTGCCATCCAGCCCTCCGCCGTCCCGACTGGTGCCGCCGACTCCACGCCCACCCAGAGCCACCTGCTGCACCAACCGGCACTGCTGACTCCATCGTTCAGCCAGAGCCCTCTACTACACCAACCGGCACCGCCGACCCCAACGTCCAACCAGAGTCTTCTGCTGCTCCTTAGGATGTTTTATCTTTTTTCTTTTCCTGCTTGCTAGTCTGAACAACTTGATTAAATTTGCGCAATTCCATGCGTGGGGTGTATATCAAACTTTGTTGAATGCCGGCCGATAGGCCTTTATCTATGTAAATATCTTATCGCAATTTATGCTTTGCTTTGTCGGCTTCTAACTTTTCTTGCTTTACACTCCTTGCTTTTTTCCTTTGGCGCGCTCCCTTGGCTATCCTCTTGCTAGCCAAGCAGCCGCTCTGCGGACTGCGGCTGGTTTGAGTACTTAGCTTTTTGCGGGAGGGCAAGTACTTAGCCGTTTGGAGTGTTGGCAAGGGAAGCAGGAGCCGGCCGGCCGGCTGCTCGGCAGCCGGCCGAACAGGTGTGGTGCCAGCCTCAACTATATGCGTTTTTTCCTTAGCCATTTTTCATGTGGGCACTGTTTTGCAACCCCTGCCCGCCATTCAGTCGCTTCGCGAGCTACGGCTTCTGACAGGGGAAGTTTTAGGTTCCAACACACTACTTGTCCGGCTGCAGGAGGCGGCATATAGTAGAAGGCGACAAACCTCCGGGCCAACTGGTTGAACCCGGTGCCAGGCGGAAATAATAAAACAATACACACTCATAGGCATAACACTTATCATATACATAAAAGGAGGGTAGT
Source organism: Triticum dicoccoides (assembly GCF_002162155.2). NCBI lineage: Eukaryota > Viridiplantae > Streptophyta > Magnoliopsida > Poales > Poaceae > Triticum > Triticum dicoccoides. The sequence goes on from NC_041381.1 coordinate 182,231,520, forward strand.
CCCCGAGTTCTTCTCGGGGGACCCAGAGTCTTCGTACATAATACAAAAGGTAGCATGATACATACTGCTTTCAACTGTAAAATCTCTGGAGGAGGTTTGCATTCCACGACCTCTCCGTCTCCTTGCCTGGATCATCTCTTTTGCGTGCTCTGGGCTTCTGAGCATCGATTATATAGTAGGAGTTGTCGCCCATCACCTTACTGATGATGAAAGGGCCTTCCCAAGGTGCCGAGAGCTTGTGTTGGCCGGCTGTTCGCTGGATCAGCCGGAGCACAAGGTCTCCCTCTTGGAAGGACCTTGGTTTCACCTTCCGGTTGTAGTATCGGCGCAGACTCTACTGGTAGATGGCGGACCGGCTGAGTGCCAACAGCCGGCCTCCTCCAGCAGGCCGACACTGTCTTCTCGTGCCTCCTTGGCGTCCGCCTCGGTGTACATGGTGACTCGTGGGGAGTCGAACTCTATGTTCGTGGGATGATGGCTTCAGCACCGTAGACGAGGAAGAAGGGCGTGAAGCCGGTTGACTTGTTCGGGGTTGTGTGCAGGCTCCAGAGGACGGCCAGCAGCTCATCGAGCCAGCAACCGGCCGAACGCTCTAGAGGCTCGACCAGTCGGGGCTTGATGCCGGACAAAATGAGGCCGTTTGCTCGCTCAACCTGGCCGTCTGACTGTGGATGGGCAACGGACGCTAAGTCTAGTCGGATGCCCTATGTCGCGTAGAAACGAGCCAAGGCTCCTTTGGCAAAGTTTGTGTTGTTGTCGGTGATGATGCTATGTGGTATGCCGTAACGAGTGGTGATGTCGGCGATGAAACTCACGGCAGTCGGCCCATTCAGTTTCTTGATTGGCTTTGCCTCTATCCACTAGGTGAACTTGTCCACAACTACAAGCAGATGAGTCATGCCACCATGGCCGTCTTGAATGGCCCCACCATATCCAAACCCCAAACAACAAAGGGCCAAGCAATGGGAATGGTCTTGAGTGTAGAAGCTGGCAAGTGTGGCTTGGAGTGGAATTTTTGACACCCTTTGCACTTCTGAACCAACTCTTTGACTTCTTCTAGAGTAGTCGGCCAAAAGAAACCATGGTTGAAAGCTTTGGCAACAAGTGATCTTGAGGCCGCGTGGTGACCACATTCGCCTTGGTGAATATCTCTGAGGATTGCTTGACCCTGGTCCGGCTCCACGCAGCACTGGTACACACCAGTGACACTGCGTCGAACCAGTTCTTTGTTGACTATGGTGTATGCTGCTGCTCGCCGTTGCACTTGTCAGGCCAGGATCTCATCGGCCGGCAGCTCTTTGTTCACCAGGAAGTTGAGGATGGGTTGAGCCCATGAGGGTGCTGCTATATCTCCGACTGCCATGACATCAACTTGTACAAGGGCGGTTCGGCCAGGAGGCAGCGGGTTGGAGTCGACTGCCGCCTGCTGTCTTGAAGAAGTCCCTGGGCCGACTGCTGCAGTCCCCGAGCCAGGCTCTGGAGTCCCTGGGCCGGGTGCGATGGCTACAGTCCTCGGGCCGCCTGCCGAAGTCCCCACGCCGGCTTCTGGTATCCTCAAGTCAGATCCGACTGCTTCAGGAGGGGCCAGCACGAAGACGGAGTCAGACTCTGGTGATGGCTTGACAGACGGCTTGAGGAGGCGCTGCAAGGCGACGCCGGCTGGAATCGCCTGTCGGGTGGAGCCGATCTGTGCCAAGGCATCCCTTGCTCATTATAATTTCTTGGCACGTGGAGGAACTCGCACCCGTCAAAGTATCCACTGAGTTGCTGCACGAGGAAGTGGTAGCTTGCCATATTCGCGTCCTTGGCATCCCAGTCGCCTGATGACTGTTGGACCACCAAGTCAGAGTCACCATAGCACAGGATCCGGCGAATGTCGAGTTCCTTGGAAAGCCGGAGTCCGTGTATGAGTGCCTCATACTCTGCTACGTTGTTGGAGGCGGCAAAATGGACTTGCAGCACATATCTGAGCTTGTCGCCTTTGGGAGAGGTGAGGACGACACCGGCTCCCAGACCGGTGTGCATTTTGGAACCATCAAAATGCATCCACCAATGGGTGGAGTCTGGCGCTGGCAGTAAGTACTGGGTCTCGGCCTAGTCGACGAGGAAGTCGGCCAACACTTGCGACTTGATGGCGATGCGAGGCTGGTAGTAGATTGTATAAGGGGCCAGATCAATAGCCCACTTGGCCACTCGGCCAGAAGCATCTCGGCTTCCAATGATCCCAGCAAGCGGAGCTATGCAAACGACAGTTATTGGGTGCTCTTGAAAGTAAGGCTTCAGCTTCTTGGCGGCAAATTGCACACCATAGCACATCTTCTGATAATGTGGGTAGTTTTGCTTGGAGGCGGACACTACTTCACTCAAGTAATATACCGGTCTCTGGACTGGCAATGCTCTGCCCTCCTCTTTGCGTTCTACCACTATGACTGTGCTGACAACTCGACTGGTGGCAGCGATGTAGAGGAGCATGGGCTCTTTCTCAGTCGGAGCCGCCAAGATAGGCGGGGTTGTCAACATCTTCTTGAGTTGGAGAAAAGCTTCATCCGCCTTGTCGTTCCACTCGAAAAAATGGTCTTCTTCATAAGTTGGTACAGGGGAAGAGCCTTTTCGCCCAGCCGACTGATGAAGCGGCTGATTGATGCCAGGCAGCCGGTGAATTTCTGCATGTCCAGCAGTCGGGTGGGCACCTCCATCTTCTCAATGTCCTTGATCTTGATCTTCATAGGGTTGCACTCTATGCCGCGCTCTAAGACCAGAAAGCCGAGAAGCTGGCCGGCTGGTACTCCAAAGACGCATTTCTTCGGGGGTTGAGCTTGATCTGGAATCGGTGCAGGTTCTCAAAGGTTTCCTTGAGGTCTTCTAGCAGTGTGCCATGCTTCTCCATCTTCACCGCCACATCATCCACATAGACATGGGCATTTCTGCCGAGTTGCTTGAGGAGACACTTTTGCGTGCAACGCTGAAACGTGGCGCCGGCGTTTTACGTCATGTTCAGGTAGTAGAAGGCTCCAAATGGCGTGATGAAGGCGGTCTTCAGCCTGTCGGCCGGGTTCAGCTTTATCTAATGGTAACCTGAGTATGCATCCAAGAAAATCAACAGCTTGCATCCGGCTGTGGAGTCTATCACTTGGTTAATTCATGGTAGGGCAAAGGGATCTTTGGGGCAAGCTTTGTTGAGGCTGGTATAGTCAATACACATGCACCACTGCTTATTCTTCTTCAACACCAGGACTGGGTTGGCCAGCCACTCTGGAAAGAACACTTCCATGATGAATCCGGCTGCTAGAAGCTGGGCTATCGCTTCTCCGACATCTCTTCTCTTCTCTTCTGACAGGCGGTGCAAGGGCTGCCTGACCGGCTTCGCGTCAAGTCGGACATGTAACTTGTCCTTGGCGAAATCCGTCGGAACACCCGGCATGTCTTTGGGAGACCATGCGAAGATGTCCCGATTCTCAGGAGAAAATCGACGAGCTCGTTTTCCTATTTGTTGTCAAGGTTTGCACCTACGACAGCGTGCCTCTCCGGGTGCTCCGGCTCCAAGGGATCTTCTTTGTTTCATTTGCCGGCTTGAACGAGCCCTCAACCTCCGACAACTTGGGGATGGGTGACATTTTCGGCTTCTTGCCTGCCATCGCCACCACCCGGTCAAGGAGCCGCTTCTCAGCTGCAATCACGAGGGACTCGGCCAGCCGGCTGTTATCTGCGGCGCAAGCGGTCGACTTCTTGTAGTCTCCGACTATAGTCAGGATCCCCTTGGTACTCGGCATCTTCATCTTGAGGTAAGCATAGTGGGGGACTACCATGAACTTGGCCAGAGCAGGTCGGCCAAGCAGTGCATGGTAGGGGCTTTCAAGGTCCACCACTTCAAACCAAACTGGCTGACGGCGGAAATGATTCTTGTCTCCAAAGAGAACATCAATTCGGGTCTTGCCGATTGGTGAGCAGGAAAGGCCAGGGACGATGCCATGGAATAAAGTCCGACTGGGAAGGAGCTGCTTCTGCTTGATTCCCAATTTCTCCATTGTCACTACAAGAAATATGTCAACTAGTGACCTTCTGTCATTGACCCTGGAAGAATTGGTCATAGATCTATGACCATTTCAGACCAATTGGTCAAAAGCTGTTTGGGGGGCTCCAAACCCTAAACCATTGCGACCATTTTGGTCAGAAAGGTCGTAATTTCCTTACACGAAATGGTCATAAAGCAAACAGTGCTGGTCCGCTGCCTTATTTCTAGTTGTTAACGAGCAATATAGATGGTCATAGCCTTGTAGATTGTGGTAGGTTGTGATGACTAGGCGCCATCTCATTAGTTTTGCCTATGTGTCATGTCCATGTGGCAGTTTTTGCCCTAGGTTGTGAAGGAAACTATATTTCTGTTATTCCAAAAATACCCAAAAAATTCACATAAATGTTTTGGATCATATCTTCATCAAATATGTCAAAAACATTCCTTGCCTAGTTCAAAAATAATTCGAAAATATTCATTTTCCTATTCTGTTCAGAGCAGCACTTTGTGAAGGAAGTACCACTTTGGCATGTCCAAATGGTATCCATTTTCTACAGTGCTTTTCTATGCCCAAATAACCATCCTCCACCAAATGCCAGCTCAATCCATTCATTATTTTGAGCCCAGCTTCAACATTCGTATTTATGTCTAGTGTGGTACTTTGCAAAGCAAGTACCACCTAGGCTCCTCCTTTTGAGGTGAAAATTTGTGAAGACGGTCTTCTTAGTAACCGATCATCCTCAGCCAAAACTCACGCCCATTAGCCATGTGCATTTCCCGTACCGCAAATCAAACACTTGGTTGCTTATTCATGTTTGAGCATCGATCGGTCTCCTCGTGAGAATCTTATGTTGTGATTTTCTTCCTAGCACCTACCTGGGGAGTGGCCAACCCACTAGACATGCCTAGGCCACCCAGAACACATCGCAACACCACGGTCACGCGGTGACCATGCGGCGGGCATGCGAGCTTACGCGCTCTAGAGTTGGGGCCCTCGACCACCGTCCAAACCTCGATGTCTCGCCATCAAACCATGTATTTATGATTAAATAGATACTTATTTACCTATAAATGATTTTTGAAAAAAAGAGCAAACTATGAGGCAGCTGCAGTTCAAATTTGACCCGCTTCCAACAGAATCGATGGGAATTAGTCTTTTTCACCAGAGGTGGATCAAAACTTTTGACACCCAACCATTTTGTTAATTGTGCAATAAATATGGCCTAGTATTTTATAAAATTTATTAGGTCCAATTTTGCAACAAATATATGGTAGGTCCTTCACAAAAAAAAAACTCATTTCGGGCACTCGGAAAATGGAAAATAAATTTTCCGTGCAAAGAAAATGAAAACTCCCTTAGGCAACATTGTTTGTAATTCCAAGATGCACCCTTCTGCACAATATGAGATCATTTGAACAAACTATGCCTTGAATGTGGCCATAAGATTGATCATTTGGCTTGAAAGCAATGAATCTTCACACTTGATAGCTCATTTCTGAGAACACTTTTTTAAAATAATTACCGTATTACAACTTTATTATTTTTCCTGGAAACTTGGTCACATATAATGACACAATGCGAATGTTTTCCAATTTTTTGATTTTTTTTAAATTTTTTATGCCCGTTTCAAAATGCGGTTAAAACAGCGGGCTTGACCGTTCCTATCTAGTGGTTGAATCTTGGATTTTTTTTGGTGTTTATCTGATTAAATAGATACTTATGTACCTTGAAATGATTTTTGGTAAAAATAAAGAGCAAACTACAAGGCAGCTGCAGTTCAAATTTGACCCGCTTCCAACTGAATCGACGGGAATTTGTCTTTTTCACCAGAGGTGGATCAAAACTTTTGACACCCAACCATTTTGTCAATTGTGCATTAAATATGGCCTAGTATTTTATAAAATTGATTAGGTCCAATTTTGCAACAAATATATGGTAGGTCCTTCACACAAAAAACTCATTTCGGGCACACGGAAAATGGAAAATGAATTTTCCGTGCAAAGAAAATGAAAACTCCCTTAGTCAACATTGTTTGTAATTCCAAGATGCACCCTTGTGCACAATATGAGAACATTTGAACAAACTATGCCATGAGTGTGGCCATAAGATTGATCATTTGGCTTGAAAGCCATGAATCTTCACACTTGATAGCTCGTTTCTGAGAACAATTTTTTAAAATAATTACCATATTACAAGTTTAATATTTTTCCTGGAAACTTGGTCACATACAATGACACAATGCGAAGGTTTTCCAATTTTTTGATTTTTTTTGAATTTTTTATGCCCGTTTCAAAATGCGGTCAAAACGGCGGGCTTGACCGTTCCTATCTAGTGGTTGAATCTTGGATTTTTCTTGGTGTTTCTCTGATTAAATAGATACTTATTTACCTAGAAATAATTTTTGGAAAAAGTAAAGAGCAAACTACGAGGCAGCTGCAGTTCAAATTTGACCCGCTTCCAGCTGAATCGACGGTAATTTGTCTTTTTCACCAGAGGTGGATCAAAACTTTTGACACCCAACCATTTTGTCAATTGTTCATTAAAGATGGCCTAGTATTTTATAAAATTGATTAGGTCCAATTTTGCAACAAATATATGGTAGGTCCTTCACACAAAAAAACTCATTTCGGGCACTCGGAAAATGGAAAATGAATTTTCCGTGCAAAGAAAATGAAAACTCCCTTAGGCAACATTGTTTGGAATTCCAAGAAGCACCCTTGTGCAGAATATGAGATCATTTGGACAAACTATGCCATGATTGTCGCCATAAGATTGATCATTTGGCTTAAAAGCCATTGATCTCCACACATGATAGCTCGTTTCTGAGAACACTTTTTCAAAATTATTGTTGTATTACAAGTTCGTTATTTTTTCTAGGAACTTGGCCACATATAATGACACAATGCGAAGGTTTTCCAATTTTTTGATTTTTTTTTGAATTTTTTATGCCTGTTTCAAAATGCGGTCAAAACGGCGGGATTGACCGTTCCTAGCTAGTGGTTGAATCTTGGAAAACTTTTGATGTTTCTCTGATGAAATAGATACTTATGTACCTATAAATGATTTTTGGAAAAAATAAAGAGCAAACTATGAGGCAGCCGCAGTTCAAATTTGACCCGCTTCCAACTGAATCGGCGGAAATTTTTCTTTTTCACCAGAGGTGGATCAAAACTTTTTACACCCAACCATTTGGTCAATTATGCATGAAATATGGCCTAGTATTTTAGAAAAATGGTTTGGTCCAATTTTGCAACAATTATTTGAGAGGTTCTTCACAAAAAAACCTCCTTTTGGGCACTCAAAAATTGGAAAATGGTTTTTTCGTCCAAAGAAAATGAAAACTTCCTTAGGCAACTTTGTTTGCCATTCCAATATGCACCCTTGTGCACAATATGCAATCATTTGAACAAACCATGCCATGAATGTGGCCATAAGATTGATCATTTGGCTGGAATGCCATTGATCTCCACATGTGATAGCTCGTTTCTGAGAACACTTTTTTAAAATTATTGTCGTATTACAAGTTTGTTATTTTTCCTGGGAACTTGGCCGCATATAATGACACAATGCGAAGGTTTTCCAATTTTTTTATTTTTTTTGAATTTTTTATGCCCGTTTCAAAATGCGGTCAAAACGGCGGGCCTGACCATTCCTAGCTAGTGGTTGAATCTTGGAAAACTTTTGATGTTTATCTATTTAAATAGATACTTATGTACCTAGAAATGATTTTTGGAAAAAATAAAGAGCAAACTATGAGGCAGACGCAGTTCAAATTTGACCCGCTTCCAGCTGAATCGGCGGAAATTTGTATTTTTCACCAGTGGTGGATCAAAACTTTTTACACCCAACCATTTGGTCAATTGAGAATTAAATATGGCCTAGTATTTTAGAAAAATGATTTGGTCCAATGTTGCAACAATTATTTGGGAGGTCCTTCACACAAAAACCTCCTTTTGGGCACTCGAAAAATGGAAAATGGATTTTTCGTTCAAAGAAAATGAAAACTTCCTTAGTCAACATTGTTTGCCATTCCAATATGCACCCTTGTGCACAATATGAGATCATTTCTTTGAATTTTTCATGTGAAAAAGTAGAAAATGACCCCCCCCCTAAAAACTCATTTCACATAACAATTTTTAAAAGATATTTGTCTTATTCCAATTCCAATTTTGTTAGTTTTTCTAAAAACTATGTCACATTTGGTGACACAATGAGAATGTTTCTTTTTGAATTTCTCATATCATAAAATTGTTTCTATGATTCAACACCTTTTTTGGAAAAATATGGTTTAACACCTTATTTTTAGTCGATTGTGACCAATTTAGAAGGTCATAACGCATAATGGGTTCTGATTGGTCCTTGGACATGTCACGCGGATCGTGCTCAAACACCGTCGGATGCTCTTGGATCCGATGGCAGCCCTTTCTCCCTCACCCCCTCCCCCTTTTTGTCTCAAAAAAAGAAAAAAGAAAACTCCCTCACCCTCTCACCCCACGAACCCTAGCGCTCCCTCTCCCTCACGCGCTCCCTCTCCCCTCGTCTCCCACATCGCCGCCGCCACCCCGCTGATCCCACCCCTTCCTGATTCAGATCCGACCCCGCTGCCCGCGCCCGCGCTCCTCCTCGCCTCCCAGAGAACGTCCGCCGCTCTTCCTCCGCCCGTCCTGGAGGCCTCAGTCAGTGCCCTCCGCCGCAGGGCCGGCAGCGCCTACGCCCGTAGCTACCAGCCAACTACTTCGGCAACGCCATCGCGCGGGACCTCGTGACGGTGCGCGTGGGGGACATGCTGTCACAGCCGCTGGGGTTTGTGGCGGAGCGGATCAAGCGCGCGGTGGCGCGGGTGGACGACGCGTTCGTGTGCTCGGTCATCGACTACCTGGAGCTGGAGTCTATTGGTACCCCCTTCGTCTCAAGGTAGGAACTCCCCGATTCGACCCCCCTCTCTCTGGATTTGATTTGGTGCTGCTTGACGAACCTTCTATTGGTGCTACACGGCGCGTGGCCATGGCTGCCTGCCTTCAGTCCCTGGCCATGGGGCTTCTCCAGCCGGCGCGTCCTCTCAGCGAGCAGATCTTGCACCTCACGCCGATGGTCTCCGTCGTCCTGGCGGAGGACTGCTACCTTCAGGGCCACTATGGGTTTCTGAGTGTGCCTATGGACCTCGTACCAACAAGGTATTTTCACTTCGTTTCCTCTTATGAATGGTGCAGATCCGGTTCGTCCTAGTTGTTGGGGAAGTAACCTGAACGGTTCTGCTGTAGGTCACCGTCTTTGGGCGAGGTGCTTCGCGAGGCTGGAAGAGGTTTTCTGCATCTGTATTTCCCGACGAGATCTGCTTGGCCTTGCCATGTATCTTTGATGAGGTGAGCCCTCTGCCATTTGCACCATAGGAAAATTAGCTAGCTATGAATGATTGGAGTGCTGCCTAGATATAGTGACATGTAGAATTTGTTGGACTGAGACCCATGGGCAAGGCACGCGCTATAGATAGGAACGGTCGTATATGGCTATTTGATAGGCCCCCTTGATCTGGTGACCTGCCATGTGGAAGACATGCATTGTTTGATAGCAACAATTTCCTCATAGTAGGTTTTGGATTGGCAACTATTTATTTATCATAATGCACCCAACAGTCATATATATTATTGGTGCTGAATTGGCTAACTATAAGCCACTGTTTGATAGAAGAACATCTCTGTTCTTCTAATGGTTCTCACTATGTTTGGTAAGAGACTCTGCTTTAGGAAAGTCTCACAGTACAGTACTACTAGTAGATAAGATACTCCTTAAACTTTGGATCAAGTAAACTGTCATATATTTTATGCTCCTCAAACTTCACAGTATAGTACTACATTGTTATGCTCCTCAAACTTCACTGTACAGCACTACATTGTTATGCTCCTGTTATCTCAACTCTTATAGTATTATGAATCAAGTAAACTAAAAGCACCACCCTGTTCTGTCTGTGCAGACTGACCTCCGCTTCCAGAGCCATGCAGTGCTGGCCCTTCAGGAGGCTGCAGAGGCCTACCTGGTGGGTCTCTTCGAGGACACCAACGTGTGCGCCATCCATGCCAAGCACGTGACCATCATGCCTAAGGACATTCAGTTGGCTAGGAGGATCCGTGGCGAGAGGGCTTAAGGTGCTTACTTTGCCTGTGGGAATGGCTCTGGCGGGCATCTGTGTCTGCTTTTGCTGATGAACATTTATCATGTGTCGCGAACTACTAATACTGGTCATGTGTAGTAATATGTCAGTGTCGTACACTGTGCCATACTATGTTCGTAGAGCTGGATCATTTGTTTGTTGGTCGTCCTAAATCATCCACCTGGTTGGTGCTTATCTGAACCTTACATTTTATGTTTGAGAATTAGTGATTGTGTGAACCATTATTATGTTCCTTGTGTCTCATTTATTTGTATCTCTGCCATGCAAGTTTGTGTTCACCGATAGTGTTTTTGATTCCTGTCAATCTGTGCTAGTAGCCTTCTTTGTTTAGCCAACCATAGACCTGAAGTTGTGCTACCCAAACGAGCTAGTCTTATAAGTTCGCTATGGAAATTAGAGTGCTCTGTAATATGTCTGGAGATTAGAAAATGTTCATGTAAATGAAACTGTTTGATAGAGATGTACTGTGAAGTTTGAGGATCACAGTACAGTACTACTAGTTGATAACAGGAGCATAACAATGTAGTGCTGTACTGTGAAAGTCTCATATATTTTCCTTTTGAAGTCTATAGTACATTCATGTTAATTACTTATGATGTGAATCCGATGTTCAATGTTGGTGCTGTCTGGAAGAGTAAAAGTAATAACCTTGCTAGTGGACATGTAAACCACAAAGCTGGTACTGTGAGTCTAAAACCTTTGGATTTATATATCGGTTACTGTAGTTTCAGATGCAATTTTTTTGATTGGTGGATTAGAATGATTGACACAACCATGTGATCCATTATCAGGTTGCGGATTGGTGCTGCTGGCCTCAACAGGGCACCTTGCACTACCCGTGTAAGTGCGTTTGAGAAGGCAGTGAGGTTGTTCGTGGAAAAGCCGACGGATAATGTAATCACTCCAGTGCTGGGTACTACCTTCAACTCGCTTGGATAAGCATACGATTTGTCTGTTCTATGTGTAGATAATGTGCTGAATGTTGTTCATGCAACTGTGTCTTGGCAGAAACAGTGAGGATCACAAGGTGAAGATGAGGTGCTGGTATGGTCATGGTAAGAGATCCTCCTCCACGCCTCATGGGATGCAATATCATGCTTGCTCTTGTGAAATCGATGATGATGCTCTGAATGTTATTTCTATTGCCATTGTGGATTAGCTTCTGCCCCTCAAATGCTATTGGCAAGTTGCATCCCTTGACTCCGTGGATGAGTAGAATTATCATGAGTAGTATACAACCTGAGATGTCTGATTGTATACAACCTGCACCTCAAAATTGATATGTTCCCTGTTGTGTCTTTGATTGAAAAGGATTCTTCATTATAAACTCTTCTATCTGTGATAAGTGCAACTAGAAGAATTTGTCACATCTAAAATTCTGTAATCCCTAATAGATGAAACTTGAGCATTACAAAGTTTCATTTCTGTGGGGCACTACTGTCTAGAGCTTTGCTCCACTCTCAATTTCTTTAGAATTACAGAGATCCAGTGGCAATGCTTTAGAGAACTATCTGATCTGTTTCAGAATGTGAGATCAATTGAGATCCAGTGGCAATGCTTTTGAGATCTTGCTATGTGTAACTATTTTATTCTAGGAACCTCCCTTCTGAATCATGCACAGTGCCTGTTACTATGGCAATGAATTTTATCTATGCACAGTGCATGTTTATAAGAAGTATTGATGCATGTGTTTGAATGGCTGAGTAGTGAACTATATCTTGAAAGTATGGAATGGCTGAGTAGTGCATATTCAGGCTCTCGCCGTCTAGTATGTGAAGAGTAATGTAACCAATGAAATGTGATATATGCATCTGAATTAGATTGGTTTAAGTTTTGTACCTGAAATGCCCACAACCAAATGTGCATGACTATTTAGAATGAGACACCAATTGAAGATGAACATGTTCGTTGTTACATAGTTACTTCTTTCTCTTCATGTATTATTATGTGCTCCGTAATGATTTGGTTTTGCTTCCATATGATCTGCTTCTACATTCTGTTCCTATGTAATCTGATCTGCAATGATTCAGTTTTTGGTTCCATATAGTTAATCCGCTTCCATGCTCTATTCCTGTATAATTTTCCTACTGTTCTTGCTGTTGTATGTGTTCGCCTTCCAGGGATAACATATATATGCTCAATACACTCTACTTGTTTTCCTGTATAGTTTTCTTACAATTTTTTCATTTATGTTCACTCTTTTTGAGGAGCCCAAGGCCTATTTTTTTCCTTTATGTTCACTCTTTTACTGGAGCTAGAATCTTAATTTTTTTGAGTGTGAAGCCGTGAAGCCAAGTGCGAAGCAGTGAAGCTGTACTTTGCAAAGAGTTCTTTTGGCTCTGTAGTAGATTGTAAAAGGCTAATGTAGTGTAAAAGGCTAATGTAGTGTTATTTGACGAACTATATTTGTTCTGTCCTGTTTGAAATAGTGGATGTTTGAAATAGTGGTTATGTATGTTGAGAAGATATGTAAACTTCACCAGTGGGACCCACTTATGAATATAATCTGAGCAATTTTGAAATTTCTGACATGTGGGACTCATGTATGGCATTATGACTTGTGGGACCCATCTGACTAGTGGGACCAGCTCCAAAATATGATGACTGAAAATAGAAAATCAATTGATTGTAAGAAGGCCAAGGCCCAAAAATAAAGAAGCTCAAACACAAGGCTTGGCCCAAGTAGCCCACAAGAATTGACAGAAAAAAATAATATAAAAAGGCTGAATTAATGGGCTCGACCCATCTAAAGCATCGAAATGGACCGGGCTGAATCTTGTCAGTGACCTTTTGAATTGGTCGTAGTTTTGCCACGTCAGATTGCCACGTCGGATCCGACATGGCCTGGGCAGACAGCTAGTGACCAAAACAAAAGGTCATGGGTTCCACGACCTTCTGTTTTGGTCGTAAACGTCTACGACCTTCTCACGGAGAAGGTCATTAATTTCAGTTTACGACCGTCAGCTTTTGACCTTCTGTTTTTGGTCACAAAAAGATCGCAAATGAAAAACAATGACCTTTCAGTGACCAATAGTCAAGGTCACAAGTTGACATATTTCTTGTAGTGTGTGTCACTGTACAGGATATTGATGCTGCTGCCGCCATCTATTAAGACTCTGGAGAAACGAGCTGCCCGCCTCTCCATTGCAAAGGTAGCATCTAGGACCAGGGCGTATGAACCAGGGGAAGGCATCACTTCCGGGTGATCAGCCCTGCTCCAACTGATGGGCTTCTCAGAGCAATGCATGAATTCTGGAGTATTTGAGGCCATTGCTTGCACTTCTTGCTGTTGCAGCCGTCTGCTGCGTCTATCATCGGCCACGCTGGTGAACACAACATATGCTCCGTGTTCCTCTAGATACTCGTCTTGTATGGCACCGACTGGCCGGGCCACCGGCTGCTGGGGCTGAGGAGGCGGCGGTCCGGCAGGCGGAGGAGGTAGGAGTCCATCTCCCTTGGCGATTCTGGTGAGCCAATGACACTTCCAAGTGGTGTGGTTAGACGGCTTTGCACCACTATGGAATTTGCAAGGTGCATCTAGGGTCTGCTCTTAAGAGAAGGCGGGCAACCAATTGGGCTTGCCGCCCTTCTGACGCTTGGGCGCTGGCTGCCCCTTCGGCTGCTGGTCCTCGATTGTCGCTACCTGCCGGCTGGTGGAAGCCGGTTGAGTGGCCTTTCGCTTGTTGTCGCTTGAATGTTGTCGCTGACTGGTCTCACCAGCCGGAGTCCAAGGGGCCTGAGGTGCCACCTTGCCTGACGCATCAACTAGGATTTCTGCCTTCATGGAGGAGTCGGCCGAGGCGTGCTTGTCGGCGATGATCAGCAGCTCGTCAAGCGCCGCAGGCTCGTCACAGAGAAGTCGATGCTTGAGGAGGGTGCCCTCTCGGCACCCGGCGGTCAAGTACTCGATTGCCTGCACCTTGTGCACGCCTTCGCGGGAGTTGCTCAGCTCGGCCCAGCGCGTGTGATAGTCGCGAGTCGATTCGCTGGGCCCTTGGACGCACAAGGAGAGCTGTCGGGGCTTGGGAGGCCGCTTGTACGTGCTGGTGAAGTTGCGGATGAAGGCCTAGGTGAAATCAACCCAGCTGTTGATGCTGCGGGGCTTCAGGCTGTTAAGCCACGTACGGGCTGTGCCTTGAAGCATGAGCAGGACGTACTTCACGGCAACACGCTTGTTGCCGTTCGCTATGCTGACGGCAGTGGAGTAGTCGACCAGCCAGTCCTCCGGCTTCACGGAGCCGGTGTACTTGGGCGTATCTCGCGGGAGGGTGAACCCTTTAGGAAAGGGCTCATCTCGAATTCGCGGGCTGAAATAGGGCGGGACCAGTGTGTCGTCTTCTTATAGCGCCAGGGATCGGTTGAGGTGATCGATCTGATGGCGGGCGTCGTTCTCTTTGACTCCCTCTCGGCGGCCAAGGTGGTCGCCGAGTGTCTGGTGCGTGACAGGTGGCGGAGTGGGATGCCTTGATCCACGAGGCGGAGGAGGAGGAGGGTCGCCTCGCCGCTCCACCGCTCGAGGGCGGCCGTCTTCATCACGCGCGATGGAAAGGCGAGTCCGGTTACGGCTGGCAGCCGGCTCGTTGCCTCGTCTTCTGTGGGCGCCACCAGTCGGTGTCCGGGATGTCACGCCGTGGTCCTGGCGAAGGGGCGGTTCATTGTTCCACGGGGCTGGCACTTCAGCGCGGCAGCCGGCTTCGTGCTGCGCGGCGGCCGCGTCTAGGAGTTGCTGGACTCGCTCCGTCATGTGGCGACGCTCATCGCCCTTATACTTGTCCAGCTCGTCCGTCACCGCCTGGGCGGCCTAGATGTTCTCTGTAGGCGTGGCGTAGGCGGGGCGCTCTGCCCCGAACATGCTGGCGATGGTCGCGCCTCACTGCCGGATCGAGCCAATGCGGCTAGGCCCCTCAGGAGCCGACGTGCCGCCAATGGCCCGGTCCATCTCGCGCCGATAGGCGTCGCACGCTAGCCAGTCGGCCAGCTCTCTCGAGGAGCTGGACGCGGCATGCCTCCAACGTCTCAGCGTCTGCGTCTTCTGGGATGGGTGTCGTCAGGTCTCGCAGCGCCGCATCGAGTGGGTCTCAAGCGCCTCCGCCCGAGCGCTCGCCACTGTTGATGACGAGCACCTACGTGACGGTGCTCCCGCCGCTGTGCTCGTGAGGAGGCGGCTCGTCGTAGACCACCACGTTGGTGGGGAACGCGTCAAATGAAGCCGTGTCGGAGTTGACGATCATCAGGTCGGTGGAGCCAACAGACTCCGGGTCCACAATAGGCTCGCTGGTGACGTGAATCTGGTCGAGGAGGCTGACGAGACGGCTCTCGGGGCAGCCGCTGCCCGCGTCGGAGGTCGGCTCGTCGGAGAGGTGAACCTCGCCAACAAGGTCGGCGAGGCCGCTCGCCGCACAGGTGATCTCCGTGTCGTGCAGCACGTCGAGGCTGACGCCATCGGGCATGCTGGGCTGGCTTCGCTCGGCAGGTAGGAAAAAGGTTCCCGTCTAGAGCAGGTCTCCGAGAGACGGTGCACCTCTCCCCACGGTGGGCACCAAATGTCGGGGGTTGGGTGCGACATATGCCAAGGGATGGCTTATCATGGTGGGAGCGAGTAGAACGCCGCCGGTGCCTGGAAGCGGGATGAGGCGTAGACACGAACGCCGGCATACTTTACCCAGGTTCGGGGCTCTCCTAGGAGATAACACCCCTAGTCCTGCTCTGCGGGGTCTCCGCATGATCACTAAGGCACAAGTGATACAATCGTGCTCCTTGAGCTGTGTTCTAGAGGTAGGAGGAGGCAAGGCTAGCTCTCTTCCTGCTCTAGGGTTGTGGCTAGTTCTAATGGGGTGACAACCCTTTGCATGGGTGCCCTGGGGGGTTTATATAGGCCTACCCCCCAAGGGTACAATGGTAATCTAGCCGGGTGCTGGGCCCGGCTGTCAGTGCCTTCGGCCTCCGGCTTCTCCGCCAACTACTGGGGGCCCGCTGCCTGATGGGCCCCGCCGACTGGTCTGGTATGGAGCCGACAGGCCGCTTCCGCCGCTGGTGGGTCTGGTTGGTGGCTTCTTACTGTAGTCGTGCTGCTAATGACGCGGGCTTGGTAAGCTCAGTGTGGCTATAGTCCCGCCGCCTGGCGGGAGATCACTCTAGCCACACCTGGTCTCATCAGGTTAATGGCGCACTGTCTTCGAGGGAAGGGACGGCCGCCTGGTGGAGGCCGGCCTTCCCCAGGTCCGACTGGTTCGGCATCCGCCGTCTTCCGAGGTGTCACTGCCCAATAGGGCCCGCAGCCTGCGGGCCGTATGGACAGGTCGTCATGGGGAATAGGGCTCCGCCTGTTCGGAGTGACGTCAGGGGGGAGTGGCAACAGTGCCACATCGTGCAGAGATCTCTGCCTGTACGGGGCACTATGGCCACGCCAAGCCCAAGATTCGGGGGCGAGGGCTTCACTGTAGCCACGCCCTATCTTGTCCTCTTGATGGGGACACAGACTCTGAGGGCGCCAGGTGGCCGCCTGCACGACGCCGTCCTCTCTAGAGGCCGGCTGACTGGAGCCGGCCGCTCTTGGTGCCGTCCGCGGGTGGTTGGCCGTCCTCCGGTGGCCGGCCGTTGAGCCAGCCGGCCCCCGGAGGGTGGAGCTTCAGCTTGGGACACTATGGGGCGAAGCCGGTCCAAAGTCTTGACAAGTTCAGGGACTCGGGTGAGGCTACCCGTGGCCCATTACTCCGACAACCTTCTTGACGTCAGTGACTGAGCGGCGCGCGCCGGGTTGGACCACGTAACACAACTTCCTTTGTAATGGAGGTTGCTAGGTCTGCTCACCGGCCGCGTACGCAACGTGCAGGTGTGCAATGGGCGATGGGCCCAGACCCCTGCGCGCATAGGATTTAGACCGGCGTGCTGACCTCTCTGTTGTGCCTAGGTGGGGCTGCGACGTGTTGATCCTCCGAGGCCGGGCATGACCCAGGAAAGTGTATCCGGCCAAAGGGGATCGAGCGTGTTGGGTTATGTGGTGCACCCCTGCAGGGAAGTTTATCTATTCGAATAGCCGTGTCCCTCGGTAAAAGGACAACCCGGAGTTGTACCTTGACCTTATGACAACTAGAACCAGATACTTAATAAAACACACCCAGACAAGTTCCAGAGACAACCCGGTGATCGCTTTTCCACACGGCGACAAGGGGAGGATCGCCGGGTAGGATTATGCTATGTAATGCTACTTGGAGGACTTCAATCTACTCCCTTCTACATGCTGCAAGACGGTGGCTGCCAGAAGCGTAGTCTTCGATAGGACTAGCTATCCCCCTCTTATTTTGGCATTCTGCAGTTCAGTCCACCGATATTGCCTCTTTACACATATACCCATGCATATGTAGTTTAGATCCTTGCTTGCGAGTACTTTGGATGAGTACTCACGGTTGCTTTGCTCCCTCTTTTCCCCCTTTTCCTCTTCTTCCCAGATACCGCAACTAGACGTGGGAGCCCAGGAGCCAGACGCCACCGTTGACGACGACTCCTACTACACCGGAGGTGCCTACTACTACGTGCAGGCCGCTGACGACGACCAGGAGTAGTTTAGGAGGATCCTAGGCAGGAGGCCTTCGCCTCTTTCGATCTGTATCCCAGTTTGTGCTAGCCTGCTTAAGGCAAACTTGTTTACTTATGTCTGTACTCAGATATTGTTGCCTCCATTGACTCGTCTATGATCGAGCACTTGTATTCGAGCCCTCGAGGCCCCTGTCTTGTATTATGATGCTTGTATGAGTTATTTATGTTTTTAGAGTTGTGTTGTGATATCTTCCCGTGAGTCCCTGATCTTGATCATACACGTTTGTGTGCATGATTATTGTACGATTGAATCGGGGGCGTCACGAGTTGGTATCAGAGCCGACTGCCTATAGGAATCCCCCTTCCAAACTCCTTGGTCAAAGTCGAGTCTAGTCACTATGAAACTTTTACTAACATGGTTGTGTGGCTTACGGGCCCACGTCGCCATTGGGTGGTATTAGGATCTTTTATTCCTCCTCCTATTACTAACTCTGACATTAGGGTCTCTGGGATTCTGATCTCTCTTCTATTCGGGTTTAAATGAAATTACTAACTCTGACATTAGGGTCTCGTGATCACATCCGCCCGGAGAGCCCCTTGTTACAGATGATCGCCTGCTGCACTGAAGGATTCCGAAGATACTCTCCGATGTTCTCTCGAGACTTTGTGTCCGTTGCTTTTGCAATTCGCTACCAATGAAATATCCTATGGATAAATACTTACACTTGTCGTTCTTACTTTTATTCCCAGTTGATCTTGTTATTACAAGATACCCCGAAATTCTCTCTATTGTTCTGAGAATACTTTGTGCCTACTGCTTTGCAGTTCTTTGCCACATGAATACCCCTACGGATAATTCCTCGCACTTACCAAGTATCCGCTCATCCCCAGTTGTTCAAGTGTTTCACAAAAGTCTTCAAAATACTATTCGATCATCCAAAAATCCTTAGCAGCTTTATTGCTCTGCAAATACTTGTCTGCTTGCATTATGGATATTTCCCATATGTCTGGCAATATTCATTAGTCTCCTTTGACACTGTCATTTTGATCCTATTGATTCAATATTAGTGCGAATGCACGCAATCATCGGTTGATCCTTTTAAATTATCTTTCCGGCTCAGATGTCATTTATAACATGAGCTAGTTATCGACCAATCAAATTGCCATCGATTATACCCCTAGATCTATTCAACTTATCCATTCTTAATCAGATTGTTGGCTTCTAATCCCTTGATTTGGAAATGATAATTCCTTTGCATTTGAGCTTTGGATTAGTCAGTTGTTTCTATAATCCGATGGCCTTTCGTTCCTTCTTCCTCTCATAGAGTACCGATACTCGCATCACCTCCTTTGTAGACCACAAGACCCGTTGTTGGATTATTATCCGAAAGTGTCCTTCATATTCAATAACCTTGTGAGCATTTAAATGGGTATATAATGCCTTTGGTAATTTGTATCCTCTGCTTTGATGACCATACTCTACTTTTGAGCTTGTATTAATTACTCTGAAGTTTGTGGTATATATTCCTAAGATGCCCCGATGGGTTGAACCAACGCCTTCCCTAATCTGTGTGAACCCGAAAGATTTCACAGGTCATACTTATCTGGTATTGCACCAGGTAAAACTTTGCCATTTTCGAAATACGAGAGGTGAATGGAAGGTTATGCATTGAGGAAGTGGGAGTCGACCTTGAACCTTTGTGTTCATGCCCATGGACACGATGTAGATCTTATTGAAGCTTCTTTTAATAATAACTATTTCCTTGATATAATATCCATTGGTATCGGTGAATTGATCCTTTGCAATTGTGGTTCCGACCATATGTTCTTCTTTGATTTCATTTCTCAGGCAAGTGAAAACACTTGTCTTCTGCAGATCAATACATCTCCGCACCCCCTATGTCGACCCTCCTTCGTGTAATACCCTCCAGTATCTCGAGAGTATCAAAGAACTGTGTTGCTTCCTATGAGTCTTCATCTAGTATTGCTTCTCACCGATTTCAGATTTCCCCCGGGTTATGAGTTATTTCACTCGAGAACACCGATAAGTGAATCGATTCCACACTCCAATTCAATAAATCTAAGTAGTTTTCGTTGCTTATGAATTTAATAATCCTTCTGGTCATTCCTAGCCTGATTGGCTATATCCTTATCGTGCAACTTTTTAAGTGTGCTACCTGGTCCTTATTCCCAGAGCACCACTTTCGATGATGAGCTAAGCTTACGTCGATTTTCCTCATCATATCATTTCGCCTTGAACAACAAGCTTGATTCGAGTTTGTGTCGTACTCGTGGTTCCAATAACCTTTCGCTTCATCATTCCTTTGACTTGATGTCATCACTGATCGATTACACCTTCGTGAAATCTCTTGACAATTGTGTCGTGATCATCATCAACATTTGAGCTCTTCCAGGATAACGATTGAATTCATGAAGAGAAATACCATCCTTACCCTCGATGATTTGTGTTATCATCGACCACTTTATTGCCTTTCGTTCAACACAAACTTGTTAGTGTTTCGTGTTATACCTTGATATCCATGCTATCCAGCAATTGTTCTTCTTTACCTTGGAGTATTACCATCTTTTGTGTCAATAACGTCATGAGAATTTTACCACCTCTTATGCATTCTTGGTACAAGTGATACTTCCTGCCATCTCCGTTCATTCCTTGGTCCCCGTGTTGTTTCTAACTGGAATATCGACAAATGCACTATGATGTGTAAAATTCAAAACTTCTAGCAACCCTATTCCTTGTAAGTTAATGAATGATAGTTTCATTCTTTGTGTATTGGTTATCTAATCACCATCCTAAACATTGATCATGCTACCTAAGCCCATATTTCGGGTGCACCTTTCAATCAGTGCTTAATTGTGTATGCATTCCTCGAGCATACACCATTATATCATTTGATCTGACAAATTTTATCTCCTTGTTCACATAATTGTGGAAATCCATCTTTTAGTTAAACTCCAGGAATTGTCGCTGAGTCCATCAGCCACCCCCCCCCCTCATCATTTCATTGGTTTAATGATGAACTCTTGTTTTGGAACTCGCTTCCATAGTTCAATTCCCAAGAACCTTACAATGTCATCTCAACAATTTGTGTAGCACCTTTGTTCTCAGGCACCCTAAGTCTGAGGTATCCCAACACCAATCAGATCTGAATCTCGGTCAGATATGATGGTTGGAACATATTCCCAAGAGTTATAACAAGGTGATGTCATGCCTAGCACACCTGCCTGGAGGAACTATTGTTATAGTTTCCTTTTTAGCAAAGTTAACCATTCTTCCATGAGGAAATTGTAAGACTTATTCTATAAGTTGTTCCTGATGGATCCTTTGTGTATCCAAAGTCCGATCTTTGCTTGAAGACCATGCCAATGCTATCTCTAAGCATGTTTGTGGTACTCCAAATTTCAGCAAGAACATTTGAAGCCCAATGCTAAATGTTTCTTGTTGAAATTACACAAACACCGTTGTATGGGTAATGTCATGAAATTTCTCTCCTCTTATCTAAAGGGTTTTCTACTTTATATCATGTCTTGGATATCATCCTCTGCTTGACTTTGGGAAGGATATACCCCTGATATATGTGTTTAAACACATTTTCCTTTTAGTTGTTTTGTTCAACCTTTCTTATAATCTACTTAACTGAGCAGTGGTAATTCCCTGCTTAGGTAAGCACCTCGTGGTACAACTCTGCCGGTAAGACCCTATTACTATAATTGATGACATTTCGGTAGCCACCGATGGACGAGAACTTTGCCTAATGGTCCGCCTCGTTCAACGAGCAGGAAAATGGTTCTCTTCGTCCCTCGCCCTTGGTATCGACGTTGTTGCCAACATAGCTGATAGGCTACCCTCTAACATGTCTTGCTATCATGACCGTGCAAGATATCAACGCTTTTCCTACTTTTAACCACATGGTGGGCCCATAACCCACAGTTCCACAGGATCGAAACCTGACTCTCCTGTACACCCCCGGTTTCCAAATTTATTCCTCACGCTTGACTTCTTATGTAACTCACGAGCCACCTGCCAAGTGTTCTATTCGGGTATCAGACGCAATACTTATTCTCGTTGCTCTGAACCCGTTTCACCTTCTGATTAGGCATCGAACCATTGTCTATCCGTTTGAAACTTCTCATGGTACCTTCTTACTTTGCTCTCGACATCTTCTTAAGTTACAATTTGAGAGATACTTATGCTTCTTCCCCTGAGTTAACCGTCTGATGCTCGATCTTGTTAGAATCCGTCCTTATAGGGTTTTCCCTTCTCACCTTTTCGTAAGTACGGTGAAAATCTTGAAGGAAGGGCGACAACTTCATCATGATGACCTGAAGCAGAGGACTGAAGACATCAATGTAATGGATCGACCTCTTCGACAAGAGAAACTATGACCAAGAAGAATCATTAGAATTTCGTAACCAGATCCCTTCCCCCTTATAACCACTCATAAATCTCGGGACGAGATTTCTTGTAGTGGAGGAGAATTGTGATGCCCGAATAATCAAGCTACAGTAATTCTCGGCTAGTGATGCCACGTCACTTTGATTACTGTTGCTAATCTCATGTTAGTTCGAAACCGATTCAAATTCAAATTCAAAATCAGGCAAACAATAAAACTTTTCAAATATTAAAACTAGAATGTTCTTAATGTGACAAATAAATCGTGGATAATATTGTTGGAGAAACAACATCTTTATAAAAAAATACCCTAAAGTGATTAAAGCAGCAGCAAAAACAGTTAATTATACCCCTATTATATTTTATAAAATACTAAACAATTTTAGCTAGGTGCCAAAGTTATTGTGGCAGTGGTATAATTAATGTTACTATGATAGGTGCTAATTGAATATTTTACAAAACTAAAACAATTTCGGAAATAAAATTAAAACAAAAACGAAAAATAAGAAAAAGGAAAAGACTAAATAATTAAAAAAAAAGAAAATCTCCCCCCACTGGGCCAACCGGCCCAGCTGGCCACCAAGCCGACTAGGTCGGCCCACCCCCACTCCCCTATATGGCCTACCCGAGCCTCTCCCGAAACCCTACCCCCTCACACACCCCCTCGGTCTCCCCTCCCCCGATCCAGATTGGATCGGGGCACGACCCGCCGATGCCTGCCGCTCGACCCCGTCGCCGGACTCCCCCATCCCCGACGCTGCCAGATCGACCGTC